>NW_003852396.1:35561018-35566670 GCF_000181295.1 Otolemur garnettii
GTATATTCCCTTCCCGTTCTTCCACCATTCCCTAGCTTGTTGTGAAAGAGAGGCACTTTGACCAGCAGAGATCTCATAGACCACCAAGGCTTGTATGAAAGGTCTTTATTGGTGGGGGGGAGGAAGGCTGCAGAGCAGCACCAAGGAGGAGAGAAAAGAGGGGAGAGAGACAAGGAGAGAGTGGGAAAGGGAAGAGAGAGAGAGTAGAGAAGAGTGAGAGGGAAGAGGAGGAAGAGAGAAGGAAAGGAGCAGGCACACACCCTTATATAGGGAAGTCTCAGAATTGTGACAGGCTGGTGGGATAACCAATAAGGAGTTATTGCTCTGGCAGAAAGAGCCATAGGGGTGGGCAGCAGGAAATTGGAAACAGGGTGATGAGGTAAGCAGGCCACTCCCTGTGTTAGGGGAGGAGTTGTAACTTTAAGGGCAGGAAGGGGCTTTTTGGGGGGAGGGGCTTTCTGAGGCAATTATCTAACATGTCGTGCATTCTTTCTTTCAAAAATTGGGACCTTTTGAAAATGCTGCAGGACATGGGACAAATTGTTAAAAATCAGGACTAGCCCACCAAAAGCGGGACGTCTGGTCACCTCCATGTACGGGGCCTTCTGTCTACCTAGACAGGACCTAATAAAGCACAGTTCTCTCAAGTGAGACTTAACTGTGAGGCTCTGCATAAGCAGGAAATGAAGGGTAAGGTAAAGTTGCTCTGGCAGGAATTTTCTTAATGGCTGGGGATTTTACAGGTTCTAAGATTTTAAGGCAATGTCTGTTCAACCATCATCTGACTAGTAAGCTTAGAGAGAGGCCAACCTCAGTGGCCTCACATGTCAAAAGTTATAGACTTTACAGAATAACTTTTTAGGAAAGTCACTTAAAAAAATACCTTGGATAGGAACAGAGATTCTGACTTCAGGGTCATTACATTATATTATTTGTAATTAATATAATGTATATTTTTATACATGTATAATTATAATTTGTATTTGTATACATTTGTATACATTTGTATAATTTTTATACATGTATAATGTATAATTTGTATTTGTATATTAAATGTCCAGTTTTTGACAAGGAATTACATGACATGTAATAATGTTATATTTATAGAAAATTGCAAAGATGCTGAAGAGAGTTCTCAAATACACATTACCCAGTTTGAGTTCCTCCTAATATAATCACCTTTCATTACCATGTACACTTGTCAAAACTAGAGAACCAAAATTGATATGTTACTATTACCTATTTATATTTTACCATTTTATTCAGGTTTTATCATCTTTTATATTCATATTCTTTTTATATTTAACATCCAACCCAATATGCCATACTCCATCTAGGTATCTTCTCTACATATTCTCTTCTGATCTGATATTTTTGGTCTATACTTGCTCATAACTATAAAGGTTCTTTAATGAGATAAATAGACCTTTCAAAGCTGTAGAACTATTTTTATTTTTAAAATGTCTTTACACAGAAAGGTTTTTTTGTTTTTGTTTTTGTTTCTGATTCTGGTCAATGTGATATGCTAGCCAATAGGGAAAAATATTGGATTATTAATTTCAAGTAAAAAGTTATTAATCACAATTTAAGATTAATCTGTACAAGGTTTGTTGTGGGCATTAGGTTAAAATAAAAACCACAAAGAAAATGAACAATCTGCTGTAAAGAAATTTGAAAGCCTAGTTAAGAAACTTGGAATTTATTCAACATCAGTGGGAACCAACGGACACTTTGAGCACAGAATTCATCTATGTTGACCCTCACTTGACTGTAGATTGTAGTTGCCTCTTGCTATTCTGAATAGCACCCCTGTTCAGTGGATCCAATACTTCCTCTACTGATGCTAGAGATTGGTGCCTTCTCCAGACACTGCCCTAGCAAAAGAGAATGATGTAAGAGTTGTATTATCTAAGCAATATTTTGAAATATTATCAGATTATCTAGGCAGTCTAAAACAAATAGGATCAAATGAAACAGGGAAAAAATAAAATCCTATATTTAGGTTTATGGGAATAAATCAGTTACACCAAGGGAGGATATGGAATACTTAATCTGATAACCAGTACTTCATTTAAAATATCTTAGGAGACTTTGTGCCCTCTAATTCAGTAAAAGCCATACAGGTCATATGATTATTACAATTCCATCCAAATCAAGAGAGGTGTCACTCTTACTGTAGTACACAAACACTCAAACTCATTCATTGTTTATTGGAAGATGGAGACATGCAGGACATGGTGCTAAACACTGCTCCTCCACTGGAAGCTTCGTTTCACACTGTGAAATCAGAAATAGAGGTATATTTTTCAACTTGCAAAGTAATGCATTTCATTGTATTAATAAAAAGTTTGGAAAATAAAGAACACCACAATGAAGAAATTCAATAGCATATTTTTTTTCATTTCCTCTCGGCTGGAGTTAACCTATAAGGAAAGTTCATATAGTAGCTGTAATAACAACATCCAGAGATAGACTCTCCCATCCAGATCATTACCCCATTTGTGAAATTTATTCTGTGGGGACAGTTGGAAGATAGACTTTTGATAAAATTTGTGTCTAGTCATTTTATAATCATTATAATAAGATACTTATATTGTTTTGGCAGAAATAAGCTATGTATATCATATTAAAATTTATAATAAGTATGGACTTATTAGCAAATAATGCCTGAAATTTTAGCTAATAGCTATGTACAAACTTTATTAAGCAGCAGAAAACTATAAAGAGAGAAGTGGTAATTGTTGGATTCCACATCTGGTAACAGAATCTTCATTGTCTTCAGGGTTCTGGGTCTTGGGTAACATAATAAGGAGCCAAATTTCTGAAAATACTGACATACCCTGTAAATGTCTCTCTGTGCAGATAAATAATGTACCTTTTTGATTAAGAAAAGTTTATTTACAAAAATCTAAAAGTAGATCTTTCATTTGACTCTGCAATCCCATTACTAGGTATCTCCCCGGAAGAACAAAAATCATTTACCACAAAGACATTTGCACTAGAATGTTTATTGAAGCTCAATTCATAATTGCCAAGTTGTGGAAGTAATGTAAGTGCCCATGAGCCCATGAATAGATCAATAAACTGTGGCATATATATACCATGGGATGTTATTCTGCCACTAAAAAAGATGGAGATCTGTTACATTTACCTGGATGGAGTTGAAATACATTCTTCTTAAAGAATGGAAGTATCACAAGAATGGAAAAATAAATATCCAGTGTACTCCATACTAATATGATATCAATATATAAACAATTACATGTTCTTAAGAACAATAAAACACTAATATAGTCCAGTTTAGTAGAGAAGGAAGTGGGAAGGGGAGGGTGGGAAGATATTTGGCAGAAGTAGGGAGGGCATGGGGCAGGATCTCACCTAATGTGCACATTGTGAGGGTGTATAACATACCCCCTGGGTGAGGGGCTCTTCTACAAATGGAACTTTACCCTGGAAGTGAGAATATTGTAACCTAAAAATTGTACCCTCATATTAATTCGAAAAAATAAAAAAATACTAAAAGACAAAATTATAAGATTGAAAATGTATGTACAGAAAAATAAAAGTTTATTTAAATGAATGGGTTTGTAACAATGCTTTGCCACTGTATGCAACTTGTAAGAGACCCTTTGCATAGTAATAGTACAATCAACAGTTTAGTCAAATTCCTTTTATTCTTATTTAAACAATCAAATAAGACTAATATTTTTTATACTATCTTTTTATACAAGGCTGATGGTATGTAAAAAAGCACATAGAGGCTGATCACAACTTTTTATACTGCCACATAGCTTAATCTTTATACTTACTGTGTTAGGAAGAATGTTTTCTGTTGTTAGCTTTATTTAGATCATGTTATTTCAAAATCTGCAGCATTTCATTTAATATGGAAGCTATAATTTATTTAGCCAATGTCCTGTTTGAGAAAGTGAAGCATATTTCCATATTTTTGGCATTATAAATAAAAATGCCCACCTGCAAAAATCTTTCTGATTCTTTGGAATCAGAATGGCTTCAATATTTTTGAAATTTATGATACATGTTATCAAATCTCCTTCCAAAAAACCTGAGCCAATTTGTATTTTCCCATACCCTGTTGAAGTATAAAGATTTTCGGCTTGGTGGCTGTAGCACAGTGGTTACAGCACCAGCAACATACACCTAACCTGGTGGGTTCAAACCCAGCCTGGGACCAGCTAACCAACAATGACAACTGCAACAGAAAAATGGCCGGGCATTGTGGCAGGCACCTGTCTTCCCAGCTACTTGGAAGGCTGAGGCAAGAGAATCACTTAAGCCCAAGAGTTAGAAGTTGCTGTGAACTGTGATGCCATGGCACTCTACCCAAGGTGACATACTGAGACTCTCTCTCAGAAAAAAAAAAAAGAAGAAGAAGACGTGTGAAGATTTTAATTCCTGCCCCTGCCAATCTGATACATAGTCTAACACATATGCCCTGTCTTACAAGGCTCCTAACTATATTTATTTATCATATTTATTAATAACCATCTTTTGCTGGATGCTGTACTGTGCAATGGGAATAAAATGATGCACAAGCAAATTCCTTGATGTTTATAGTCTATTTAGGGAAAGAGAAGGTGAAGGAAGTAAATGCACTCAATTAGTTGGTCAATGTGGACACTGACCTCAGTAAATTAGGAAATGAAGCTAGAAATGCCTGTGGTTCAGGAAGCATGATAAGTTCCTAGTACAAAAATTTTTGGTTTCTTGTCTCCTTGCCTTGTAACTCACACTGAAATGGTCACATCCTGAGTGATCCCAGGCCTCAGTTATCTCATTAGCTATAATCCATAGGCTGTGCCTGGAAGAGTTCTCATCAGGAAGCCTCCTTCTTTTTCCACAAAGAAGCCTATGGTTCCTTGAATGGCACAGCATCTATTAAGTTACAATGAAACAGACAACATGGGACCTCTAATTTGTATTTGAAAGGTGAAATGATTGCTGAAACTTATTCTAAATTAAGAGAGGCGTAGATATCACTAGAAATTGTAGAAATTCAGTTTGTAGGTTGCAATTCATCCATTTTCCCTCTTCTTACACCAGTTAAAGGAAGAATTTCTAGATCGTTGGTGAAACTTTGTGTGTTAGTCCCTAAATTAGGCCCTAAGCCCTCCACTGGCCTTCACAGAAGACCTCAATTCCAAGTTTAATAGAATTTTATCAGACATCATACCTCCCCTCTACCCAACTCTGCTAGCTTTCTTGGGATTAGCATCCTGGCTCTGATACAGGTGCAGAGTGCTGCGTAGGGCTCTCTTGACTTCTTGGTTCCGCAAACAGTAAATGATGGGATTGAGCACTGGTACAATTACAGCATAGAGAACAGAAACCAGTTTGTTGGTGTCGAAAGCTGAGAGTGCCTTTGGCCGGGCATAGATGAAGATACTGGCTGCATAGAAGATGATTACAACAGTGAGATGAGAGGCACAGGTGGAAAAGGCTTTATGGCGTCCAGCAGCAGAGGGAATGCGCATCACAGCACCAGCAATGGCCATGTAAGAGGCCCCAGTGACAAAGAGTGGTCCTAGCAGAATAAAAATAGCCAGGACAAAATCTGTAAGCTCTGCTATAGACATGTCTGTACAGGAGAGGTTGAGCAAGGGAGAGACATCACAGAAAAAGTGGTTGATG
>NW_003852396.1:35566999-35584387 GCF_000181295.1 Otolemur garnettii
ATCTCCAGAAAGGACATATTAGCCAGAAAGAAGTACATGGGTTTGTGGAGGGTGGAATGGTTCCTAATTGCCACAATGATGAGTATGTTCTCAGTTAGCACCAACACATAAGCCACTAGTGAAAGGGCGAACAGTAGAGCCCGCAACGGCAGGGGAGCTGGGAATCCCAGCAACACAAACTCACTCACTCTCCCACTATGGTTTCTCCTCTCCATCATTGCAATCCTGCCCACTGCTCTTCAGAAGATGAGAATAGAGTGTCTTCAGGAGGCAGCAACAAGAGCCCAGCTTTTCTCCTGGTGGGTTTCTATTGGTAGAATACATGTAGTGCATATAACCAATCACTGAGCTGAGGTCATTTCTTTCTTCTTTAATCTGGAAACAAACTAAGGCAATCATTGGCACAAGGAAGTGGCTCTATGCTGGGGACAGTATGGGAGTCTGTTCTGACCTTTGGAGAAGCAGGTATTGAGAAACATCAGGTAAACATGACACTAGTTGGCTCCAAAGAACATAGATAAGAACAGAAATAGAAAGTCTGTATTGGCTCGGCACCCATAACACAGTGGTTATGGCGCCAGCCACATACACCAAAGGTGGCAGGTTTGAACCCAGCACAGGCCAGTTAAACAATAATGACAATTGCAACAAAAAATAGCTGGGTGCAGTGGCAGGCACCTGTAGTCCCAGCTACCTGGGAGGTTGAGGCAAAAGAATCGCTTAAGCCCAAGAGTTGGAGGTTGTTATGAGTTGTGACACCACAGCACTCTACCAAGGGTGATACAGTGAGACTCTGTCTCAACAAAAAGAAAAGAGAAAAGAAAGAAAGTCTGTATTGTCCTAAAGTGAGGGTTTGTCTATGAGCTGAAATAAGTTACCCAGGGAGGAAGAACAATAATACTATTAATGTACATAACATAATATTTGCCATATATTATTAGTACAGTGTTCTAAAGAGTTTGCAGAATTAATTCACTTGTTCTTCAGAATAATCTTGTGGGTTAGTACTGTTTAAATTCCACATTTAATGTCCATAGAAACTGAAGCAGAAAGAGTTAAATTACTTAGGGAAGCAATTCCCTTGCACAAGGAAGAAAGACTAAAGGGGAACACAAGGAAGTCACAGCACCAGCAAAATTAAAGTCCTACAGAACCTAGTACTTGAGAGTCACCTGGAAATTAAATTAGGAAATGGATGCTGGCTGACCGAAGGATTTAGAATCCCATCAGTTCTAAAAGCTGTACTAACTGGAATCAAAGTACATCATCTTCCTCTAGCATCAAGACCAATATAAAAGAATGCTTTGAGTAGGCTACTCTCTTTGTTTACCTGGGTATCAAAGATGACATTTTTTTCCTTTCAAAACTTCCATCCTTTTCTGGGTCTCACATAGAACAGAAGTTAGAATTTCCACATGGGAGTTGTACAAACAAAGGGCTATTTCTGCCCAGTGTCCCTGGGTGGTTATAGCATTGGGAGAGAGTACGGAGATTAGAAAGGGGGACAGAGTAGAGACAGCAGAACATCTGGATGCTATTTCCTGTCAGAATATTTTCTACTTTTTGGTCTTAGACCTGTTGCTATGAAGCCAGCAGGGGCAGAATGTGTTGACAAATCAATCTTCAACCTTCTGATTGTTTTCTCCTGGAATTTCTCTTCTCTTTATGCCATGCTGTCAGTACTTGAGCATTACCCAGTATAGGAGCCCTTGAAACTTCTCTCAGTACTACAGGCGTGTAATGCAACTACATTGTTTGCATCTCCTATCACTTTTATTCTTACTACCCATACCCACAATTTTTTTTTAATTAGTGGTCTATCAGTTATGTTGGAAACCAACAATTCCCAGACTTTTTGGTACCATGGACTGGTTTCATGGAAGACAAGTTTTTCACAGATGAGGCTCCAGGGAAGGATGGGACAGGAAGCAGAGGTCAGGCAGTGATGCTGTGTAGCCTGGTTCCTAACAAGCCACAGACAAGTACCTGTCCATGGTCCAGAGGTTCGGGGAACAGAGTGTGGGCCAAGAATGGTGGTACCTGAAAGATTCAGAAGACACGTACCTAGTCATCAAGGAACTCATAGGCTAGCAGTAGGGACATGTCTTCATCATCTCATCTCTGAAAGTCTAAGCTGCCATGCCTATCCCCACACTGTGCATGTACACACATACATAAATTGAAACCTCACATCCATAGTTGCCATTTATTACATCGGGTTTGATCCCTTCTTCTCGATACCAGCCTCATATGCCATTCTTTGTGCTTTTGCCTCCCTTGCCCTCTGACCTTTGTGCTTATTCTTTAGCATTTTCTACCTTGATATTTAATGTGCTGCACACTTAAAAAACATTAGCCTTTCACACATGGACTTCTAACTGGTCCCTTTGCCTGTGTTCTCCCCACTAAAGCTAAAATAGGACCATTTTACTTCCCTATTTAAGATCTGCCCATAGTGTCTGATAATAATGTTCAAACCATTTAAGAAGGCCACCCACTATTTCCACTAAAACCTTTTCTCTTGCCACAGTCAACACTATATTTTATACCAGGCAGCTCTCAGAATACAACATGGATATCACTTCACAGCTCTGCTCATGTCACAATCCCCATGAGCACAGCTGACTTTTATAAGCCTTCTAGTCTTGGTTTATGTGGCATCTCCTCATAGAGACACGAGTCCTCCCTTGTTTTGGCTTTGTTTTGTTTTGTTTTTTTCACTTTCTCTTCATAGGTTTGGTGAAGTTCCTCTAAATACCACTCCTACTAGAGCCCAGGAAATCCTGTATGTCATTTTACTTGCTGTATCACTACTTCAATTGCTCTGATAGATATAAAGGAGGAGCTATGTAGCTGAAGTGGGCTCATATGTCCTTAAAGTTAAAATGAGGAGTGGAGGCTCGGCGCCTGTGGCTCAAGTGGCTAAGGTGCCAGCCACATACGCTTAAGGTGGTGGGTTCAAATCCAGCCCGAGCTGCCAAACAACAATGACGGCTGCAACCAAAAAAAAAAAATAGCCAGGCATTGTGGTGAGTGCCTGTGGTCCCAGCTACTTGGAAGGCTGGGGCAGGAGATTCACTTGAGCCCAGGAGTTGGAGGTTGCTGTGAGCTATGCCACAGCACTCTACCCAGGGGAACAGCTTGAGGCTCTTTCTCAAAAAAAAAAAAAAAAAGAGAGAAGTGGAAGTAATTCCCTGGATATGAAATGGATTTTTCAAATACACAACGTTTAGAAAACTCTTTTCTATTCATGGTATTCCTCTAGCATAATGACATTAGCTTCCATGAAGTCAGCTATGCCAGAGATCTGGAAATTTCCTAGATCTTTTCTAGCCACCCTATCCCACCCCATCCCCCACTACTAATTTGATAATTCAAATTATCTGTCATGTCTGTCCCCTTTCTTTTGTCTTTACTTCCTTCCCCTTAGTTTCTTAGTTATCATCTCTCTAAAACTACACATACTTCTACAGAATATTCATTAGTGTGTCTGTCGGTTCTAATAGTAGTTCCTATTACAGTATATGCTTTAGTTACTGATTTTTAAAGACTTATATGTGAATGGAAAAATAGAGGAAGCCATAATATGGGCATAACTGATGAATTGCAGATAATAGGAGTGGAATAAAGAAAAAGTGGGTTGTGAAAATAATTTGGGTATAAATGATTCAAAACAGGGCAGCGCCTGTGGCTCAAAGGAGTAGGGCTCTAGCCCCATATGCTGGAAGTGATGGGTTCAAACCCAGCCCCAGCCAAAAAAATAATAATTCAAAACAGAGAATTTAAGTGGATTACCAGAAAACATAACAGAGTTGAATTAATATGTAAAGAAAATATACATTGATTGTAGAGCTTCAGGGAACAGACAAAACATGAAGAAGTTAGATTAAGTTTAGGAAGATTAAATTCAATGGCTAAGAGGTATGATATTTAGACAGAATGAACTTGCTATATAGACAATAGACCCAATGAAAGAAGATTAGGTGGACATGCCCAGAATACATCTCAAGGAGAGACAAGGAATGGAAGATCAGAAAGAGTGTAGGGATGGAAGGCAGCTATGCTGGAAAAGATGAAGAAATTGATATTAGACTCAGTATTAACAGAATAGACCAGATATGGAAAATATTGGGCACTTTGGGGTTTTATTAGATGTAGAGAGGAATAATAACATGGGTATATTGGATAGAAGTAAAGAAAACATAGGACAATTGACCACTTGAAGAGGAATCAGCAGAACAGAATCTACTCACTTTATTCAGATATCATTGACTCATCAGGGTCCTCTTGATAGTTAGGTTGGTTAGGAGATGACACAGGGAGTACACTGGAAAGAAAGTTGAAGCATCAGAACAAAGAAAGATGGATGGAGACACCACCTTTTCTTCCTCCCATGGCCAGAGAACTGCCAAAGGAGGAAAGGTAACTTTATCTTACACCTCCCTTCCTTAGTCACATTTGCCCTCCTCCTCTGATGCTTTGGGATGACTCTGAGGCAGAAGCCCAAGAGACCAAAAGAGGCACAGGAGGGAAAAAAGAGACTGGAGCAGAGGACAGAGGAAGGAAATGTTCAGGACACTCAGGAAACAGGAGTTTTTCAGGAAGTTTCATGAAGGAAAGTGAGTCACAACACCCGACCTCATAGTTTCCCCCCTTGTTGTCTGGTTCCCAGAAGTCTCCACTTCTTTCTGTCATGCTCTGCTCCTGCTCAAAGGAAAACCATAGGTTTCAGATCTGGCCGATACAGGCTCATGTCTTCCCATAGCCACGTAATTTGGGATGATTTACTTAGTTTCTGCAAGGCTTTGATTCCTAATCTTTTTTAATGAGAATAATATGCCTCACAGGGATGCTAAGAGGAGAAGATGTCATAACATATGTAGGGACTTAACAATGCTGCACAGTTCCTTTTTTATCTTCTGGTGCCATGTGAGTGATACCCCTTTTTCATGATATCACAGGAGGAATACTGAGTGGAGATTTACTTAGTGATTCTGAGTTGTAGTTCCATGTTTATAATTGATTTTTTTTTAACCTAGGGCTTTGTTTCATATGTTTATTTTCCATAGAATGATAAAAAACATATATACAAGAGTTTTGGTAAATAAAAAAGTTCGTGAAATCATTTGACACAGTTTCAATCCAGAGGAGGCAGTATAATGTAAGGGTAATGATGTGGGCTCCACAGTCTCATTGCTTGCATTCAACTGTGTGACCTTGGGGAAATTATTTAACTTCTTTAAGCCTCTATTTTCTCACCTGTAAGATGAGAATAATTTAAATTTATATTCCACAGTGTTGTGAGTGTTAAATTAATTAATATACGGATGGAAGTTTCTTAGAATAGCAATTGAAAGGTAATACTCTTTTTTTAAAAAAATTTTTTAAATGTTAAAGGAGAGCTGAGCAGGGTGGCTCCTGCCTGTAATCCCGTCACTCCAAGAGGCCAAGTCAGGTGGATGGTTTGAGCCAGGAGTTTGAGACCAGCCTGACGAAGAGCAAGCCCCCATCTCTACTAAAAATAGAAAAACTAGGTGGACATAATGGTTCATACCTGTAATCCCAGCTACTGGGGAGGCTGAGAATTGCTAGAGCCTAAGAGTTTGAGGAGGATGATGTGAACTCTGTCGTCTCAGCATTCTACCCAGGGTGACAGTGATACTGTTTAAATAAAAATGTTACAGGAGGACAAATTATTTTGTTACATGAATAGCTTTCATAATACTTTAGTCAGGGCTGTAAGTGTGCCCATCACCTGAATAGTGTTCATTGTACCTATTAGTCAGGTTTTTACCCCTCTCCTGCTCCACTTCTTGATTTCCAATGATTTTTACTGCTTTCTGTGCCTATGTGTGCCTATCAATTAGTTCCAAAGTATTAGACAACTCATGAGTAAATTAACAAGATGTAGTGCACACACTCACACCATGGAGTACTACTCACCGATGAAAAGAAATGAATTAATGTCATTTGCAGCAATATGGATGGAACTGGAGACCATTATCTTAAATGAAGTATTTCTTAATAAATGTTATGTATTGTTCAAGAAATATTTATTGAGACTGGATAGAGAGAAATTATTACTGGTGATATTAAAAATATAAAAGAAAGATTTTGAGTTGAAGGAGTCTCATAAGTAAATGGGAGAAACGTTTCTTAAAATTTAAATAATTTGGGCTCGGCGCCTATAGCTCAACACCTAAGGTGGCAGGTTCGAATCCCCAGCCCGGACCCGCCAAACAACGACGGCTGCAACCAAAAAATAGCCGGGCGTTGTGGCGGGCGCCTGTGGTCCCAGCTACTTGGGAGGTGAAGGCAGGAGACTCGCTTGAGCCCAGGAGTTGGAGGTTGCTGTGAGCTGTAATGCCACGACACTCTACCCAGGGGGACAGCTTGAGGCTCTGTCTCAAAAAAAAAAAAAATTTAAATAATTTAGAACCAAATGACTATGATTGGGCAGTATCATTACCAGTGTCAGTGTGCTGCTCAGAAGTCTCACAGATCTCATGATAGAAGTAAAGCTCCAGGAATGGAAAAGATACTGAGGAAGTCATACAAAAATAACCAAGCCATAAGAAAGTGCAGTAGCAGGTGCAAGGAAAGGTAGGTATAAAAGACAATCTGCAAATAAAAATCATATACTTTAGACACTGTAATAAACTCTGTTTTTTAAAAAGGCTAAAATCTGTGTACATGTGTATACATTTGTGTGTGTAGATTACATATATAAGTGTGTGTGTGCATATGTATTTGGATTACTATACTGTTAGCTGAAAAAAACATCAAAGCCAGCAACTGTTTGAATTGGCATTGATTTGGCTGATATAGTAGTACTGCCCAAATGAGGGATGTTTTCAATAGCTTAGGTTTATTGGAGTTGATGTCAGATGTCAGATTGCCTTTGGTTATTGCTATGAGTCAGCAGACTACATCAATAGGCTAAATAATTAAACAATAACCATTTCAATATATGGATTATTGAATCTATATAATAAATTCAACACCCATGATGACAGAGGCATAACATTTTTAGGTAAATGCACATCCATATTTCTTTATTCACAACAAATTGGATTTTTCAGACTTCGTAAAGGTAATATACTGTGTACACAGTGCATTTTCAAACACCCCCCAGAGAGTTCTGAGGCAGCATGGTATAGCTAATACATTAATATCTCTGTATTAAAACATGTGACTGTTTATACAAGATGAAATAAATAAAGACTATAAAGAATCTCATATCAGTTCACAATAGGTTTTCTCAGTTTAGGCCCCCAATTTAAGAAAAAATGTCTTCAAGGCTACTCAGATTTTGAAATTGCAGATAGGAGTTTGTGGAATCTGTACCTATTCAAAACCAAATGGATATACCAAATGGAGAAATAGTAGATAAGTTTTTATTTAAACATAAGATGGGGTGGTGCCTATAGCTCAAGGAGTAGGGTGTCAGGCCCATATACCAGGGGTAGCAGGTTGAGGCCTGGCCCTGGCCAAAACTGCAAAATAAATAAATATATAAATAAGATGACCAAAATATTCTTTATCCCTTTTATTTTGTATTGCTTCGGAAATCTTTGTCAACAGCATGAAATTTTAAAATATTGAAAATACATGGACAACATTATTAGTTACATATATCATGATCATGCTTGTGAAATACATGAGTACTAAGTAAAACTGTTAGATTATTATAGGAAATAATACAAAAATATCCAGGTACCCTTTGCCGAGTTTCTCACATGACAATATGTTACAAAACCATGGTACATTATCTGTATATATCCACACACATACATTCAGGATACAGAAAGTCCTCATGGTGCCCTTTTATACACAGAACCATTTCTCTCCTGCCCTGAACTTTCTCTCAACCCCTGGCAACCACCAATCTGTTCTCCATTTCTCTAATATGCCATTTCAGGAGTGCCATACTATAATAGAATCACATACTATGTAATCCTTTGGAACTGGCTTTTTCCACTCAGCATAATCTTCTGGAGATTCCTCCAGGTCATTGTGTGGATCTGTGGTTTATTCTTTTAAATAACTGAATAGTTTTCCATACTGAGGATATACCACAGTTTACTTAAACATGGGCCTGTTCAAGGACATCTGGCTTATTTTCAACTTGGGGCTATTAGTAATATAGCTGCTATAGACATTTGTGTAAGCTTTTATGTGAGCACAAAGTTTTAAAAGTTTTAGTTCTGGCTCAGTGCCTGTGGTTCAAGTGGCTAAGGCACCAGCCACATACACCTAAGGTGGCAGGTTTGAATCCAGTCTAGGCTGCCAAACAACAATGATGGCTGCAACCAAAAAATAGCCAGGCATTGTGGCAGGCGCCTGTGGTCCCAGCTACTTGGGAGGCAGAGGCAGGAGACTCGCTTGAACCCAGGAGTTGGAGGTTGCTGTGAGCTGTGATGCCACAGCACTCTACCCAGGGGAATAGCTTGAGGCTCTGTCTCAAAAAAACAAAAGTTTCAGTTCTATTTTTAATATTTTGAGGAAAATTCACACTGTTTTCCAAAATGGAAGTACCAATTTATATTCCCACCAACGAAATAAAAGGGTCCCTTTCTCCATGTTCTTGTTTACACTTCTTACCTTTTGTCTTATTTATAATAGTCATTCTAACCGGTATGAAGTGATAGCTCATTATGGTTTTAACTGTCATCTCCTGTTAAGTATTTTTAGTAATTGATGTCAAATTTGAATATATCTTTTTGAAAATGTCTATTCAAATCCTTTGCCATTTTTTAATCAAGTTATTGTTGTCCTGCTATTAAGTTGCTTGAATTTCTTATATATTTTGGAAGTTTTGATATTTACCCTCATCAGATGCATGGTTTACAAATATTTTCTCCCATTCTTTAGTATGCCTCTTCATTCTGTTAGTTGCTTGTTTTGCTATACAGAAAAGTTTAATTTGATGGAATCTTATTTGCCTATGTTAGCATTTGCTACCTGGGCTTTTAGAGTCCATAGTCAAAAAATCTTTGTTAAAATCAGTGTCAAGAAGCTTTTTCCTATTTTTTTTCCTGGTAGTATTTCAGTTCCATGTCATATATTAAATCTTTAATCCATTTTGTGTTGATTTTTGTGTATGAAGTAAGATAAGATTCCAGTTTTATCATTCTGAGTGTGTGTATATGGTTTTTCCAACATCATTTTTATTGTAGAGACTACCCTTTTCTCATTGTGTGTTCTCAGCACTGGTAATAAGTTTTTGTAGATGCCTTCAAAAAAAAATAAGGAAGTTATATTCTATTTTAATTTTTTTGTTATTTTAAACACAAATTAGTGTCAAATTTTTTCAAATGTATTTTCTGTATTTCTTCATGCAAAATTATGTGACATTTCTACTTTAGCCATTTGTTTTGATGGATTACATTAATTGATTTTAAAATATGAGCCATCCTACATATCTGGAATATACAACACTTTGTCACAGTGCATAATTCTTTTTCCATATTGATGAATTGTATTTTCTAATAATTTGTTAAAAATGTCTATATTTGTATTAATAAGAAATATTGGTCTATAGCTTTTTGATGTGCTTTGTACTTTATTTGGCTTTTCTGTCAGGATTAAACTATATAAACTATATTCATCAGATAGATCAGAAAGTTTCTCTCCTCCCCTGTTTTGTAGATGGGATTGTGTAGTATCAGTGTTAATTCTTTTTATTCTCTTGGCAGAATTCTCCAGTGAGATCAGATGGGCTGGAATATTTCTTCAAGAGAGTTTATGAATTAAGAATTTATTTAACTTCCTCCATTGTGATCAGGCTATTCCAATGATCTATTTCATGTTGGGTAAGTCGTGACAGTTTGCGTCTTTCAAGGAATTGGTAGGAATTGTGTCTTTCAAGTTATTAAATTGATGTGTGGAGACCTGTTCATAGTATTTACTTTGTATCCTTTTTATTTTTTCAGGGTGCATAATAATTACCCTGTCATCATTCCTGAAATGAGTCACTTTTGTCTTCTTTTTTCTTTTCTTTTCCTTTTTTTTAATATAAAAATCTCACTCTGTCACCCTACGTAAAGTGCGATGGCATTATCATAGTTCACAACAACCTCAAACTCTTGGTCTCAAGCGATCCTCTTGCCTCAGCTTCCCAAGTATCTAGGACTATAGGCATATGCCACCATGTCTTCCTGGATACTTTTTCTATTTTTTTTTTAGTGGAGACAGGTTCTCACTCTTGCACAGGCTGGTCTCAAACTCCTGAACTCAAGCAATTTACCCATCTTGGCCTCCCAGAGTATTAGAATCTTTCTCATTTTTCTGAATGTTTGTCAATTTTATTCATCTTATTTAAGAATGACCTTTCTGTTTCATTGATTTTCTCTACTGTTTTATTCTTTCCAATTTCATTAATTTACACCATGACTCTTATTATTTCTTGTGTTCTGTTTTCTTTGGACTTATATTGATCCTTTTCTTCTTTTCTAGGTTCTTGAGGAAGGAGCTTAGATTATTGATTTCAGAAATTTCCTCTTTTCTAAAATGCATATTTAGTGCTTTTAAAATTTTGTCTTGGTACTGCTTTAGCTATGTCCCATAAATCTTGATTCATTGTATTTTCATTTTTATTTAGTTTTTTGTAATTTTCATGACTTTGAGACTTCCTCTTTCACCTACTGGTTATTGAAAATAGTGTTATTTAGGTCTCAAATGTTTGGATATTTTTCTGCTAGCTTTCTGACATTCTGTAATCTCAGTGCTGGCTTCTATTCATTGTCTTTTATCATTCAGTCTGTGATTTTTCCTAGTTCTTGGCCTGGTAAATAATTTTCTATTAAAACCATGATATATTAGGTATTCTTGGAATAGCCTTGGGTCTTATTTAAATTTTCTATCTTAGCTAGTTTTCTTTGACACAGCTCTAAAATGGAGCAGGCTACATGTCCAGGTAGGGATAAACTTCTAGATTTCTCATTTCTCCTTTAATGACCCCAAAATGTGCAGCTTCTCATTACTATTGAGTAGGTGTGGGAGTTTTATCTCCCATTGCTCCACTGATTCCTTCCTTGGAGCAGAAAGAGTGCTCAGTTACTGCTTCCTATGTGGTCTCCACTGACACAACAGGTGTGGCTTCATGACAGCAGGATGCCTATGAAAGTCCTGATCTCCATTTGGCCTCCTCTGACATAACCTTAATACAAGGAGAGAGGGGCACATCTTTACTGATGGATGAGGATGTAAGTTTGTGGTCTCCACTAGTATTTGGTAGCATTGAGCAGGGGATCCATTACTTTCCACTGAGGGGCATGAAACTACTGGCTCCCCATCCACTGTGAAGGTTGAAGCCCAGACTCCTCACTAAACTTTTGCTAGCACAGGTGGAGATAAGACCACAGGTGTTCCTATTGTCTTTAGCTGAAATAGAGTGGTTTTATCTAAAATACTTTTATCTTGCTAGATTTTCCCTTTCTTGGATATTAAGCTAGAGAGTGCACACCTTTCTTGGGGTATTTTTTGTCTGTATCTGTTAGCATTTCCAGTTTTCTGGCTTCTCTAGTATCAGGTCTGGGGTATATGAAGTCAAAGCAAACTCAGGGAACTCATAACTACTTCATTCCTTGGGTCAGAAGGTCCTAATCAAGTCAGTCTTCTTTTTCCATATTTTAGAATCTTATGTTTGTTTCATGTATAATCTCCAGAGTTTCTAGTTATGTTGAGTAAAATGAATCAGTTAATGTGAATATTGACTTTTGTAGAAACAATAATAATGTGCAGTGGAATCTATAAAATATTTATAAGTAAAATGAATGGCAGCAATATCACACTCAAAGAGAGGAAAATGAAAACCTACTTCTGTAAAAATGTTACATTATGTGTGAATAGTTACACTATTCTTACAATATATACTGTTATATGTCAAGGATATATATTATAATCCCTAAAAAACACATGCAAATAAACAATAAAACAAAAAAATAATTCAAAAGCATACTTAAAACACCAAGAGAAAATGAAAATATACTCAATTCAAAGGAAGACAGAAAATTATGACATAAACCCAACCTTACAAAGGTAGACTAAATATTTCAATTAAGAGGCAGAGATTATCATCTTAGATCTTAAAGCATGATCAAAATATATGCTGTTAACAAGAAATACTTCTTAAATATAAAGAGGAAGTATTGGTGACTAATAATTAATATACTGTGATATATTTTGTTCTAAATGTTCATTGTCTTAGTGGATAATTGTATATTCCTGTCTCATTGACATCATTATTTACATCCTGACTTGATTTGTTTGATTACATATGACACCATAAGATGTGCCAATTTTGAGAATAAAATTGCCCTTCTTCTCCCAAGACATAGAATATGGTTTTCCAAAGAATTTCTGATCTTATTTAAAAACTAATAATTTTCCATATAGAAGTTTGTTCTCTGAGTGACAAATACATGCGACAGGCTTCAACCAAACCTACAATACATATTTGTTTTTAGAAGCCTTAAAAGTTTGGGATTTTTTTTTACTGAAGTATAATCTAGAATATTCTGACATACCCACAGAAAAGTTTGAATTTTTTTTCATACTCTTACAAATGATGGGAAAAAAATTAGTAGATCCTAATTACTTCAGGCTTCCTCAAAGAATTCTATAATTCTGTCCATATTTCAAATGTAATGAACATGGAAAAACCTAAAGGATAAAAATGACTTAAAAGAAGGGCAACTCATGACATCTTCTAAGTCATGAAGAAGAAAGTTATAAACAAACGGGTAATACTGTTAAAATTTAAGAGAATATTGATGTGAAATAAAATTTCCTATTAATGCTGCAGAATGGAAATGAGAAAAATATGGGTGTGCTGAAATTGAATGTCTAAGATATACTATTTCTTATTTTTAATCAAGTGAGCAAAAAACTGCATATTTTCTTCATTTGGCAGAAACCATAATAAAATTTAGCAAACATTTTGCAGAATACATGCACAAAAAGCATATAATATTGTCTATTATATTTGAGATGAAATAAAAAGAAAAATAATAAAATTTTAAATTAAGAACAAAAATGATCACTCAGTTATTTTAGATATAATCTTATTTTATTCATAAAAGTGCAATTGTAGTTACATTTGGATATTGCAAATATTCAAACATATTTATACACAAATGTTTTCTGGGTTTTATTCCAGAATATCCCTCAGGTAATGAAGCACTATGTACATATTTAGTATATTGCTTATTAAGATTAAATTTTAACAGTTTCAGAAGCTAGAGATATATGGCACATATTTCAGATGTGAACAAAAGTAAACGAATCTCAATAGTAGAGCCTAGAATACACTAAGACAATTTACTTTTGTTGATTTGTTCTTTAAATTTGACATTGAATTGTGTGCCAAAAGCTTTTTTCATAGCACTGAATTTTTTATATTATTTAATAACTATATAAATGCTTTATAGTCTTAAGCATATAATAGGTTCTATCAAAAGTGCATATGCCAAAGGGAAATCCAAAACCATTATTAAACACACCATGGGAAAATCAACTTGATGTCATCATGTCACCAAAAACTGAAGAGTTGTTACATAGCATTAATTGTTAAATAATTTATAGTATAACTGTAATATAGAAGGTGGAATACAAGGCAAAAGCATGCATTTTCTTAACATCAACATCTCAAAAAAAAAATAGCAAAATCACATTTAAAAAATTTGATGGTGCTGAGGATACTGGGAGCTGTGGGGTCACCTCCCAACTGGCAGTCAATCCAGTAAAGGATACCTCAGAAATCGTTCCTTACAACTTGGGACTCCTGCTAGGCCCCAAAACTGGATGAGTCTTGGATGACCTTGGTGGATTTCTGAGGTCAGAGACCAAGGCTAGAGAAGGCAGGTTGACTGCTGTGGAGGAGGCTCCAGAGAGGGGTGCACCCCTTACTGATCCTCTCAGTCAATCAGATTTTTATGTATAAAAATTACAAACATGGAGGGGAAGGAGAAGACGGCTGAGAGGCATCAGCCTCTGACAGAAGCTCCCATCCGGAGGGAAGAATAATGTCTGGAAAATATCCAATAAAGTTGAAGATTGGGAGCCCAGCCAAGAGAGAAGAGTGATATCTGCAGGACACCTCTGCAGAGGCAAGTTGAGACCCCAAGAAAGCAATTTACAGGTACATAATACATCCCAAAGGAAAAGTGTCCATCTCCTCCCCCAAGAAAGTTGTGGTTTTCTCTTTGTCTGATCCTGTAAGTTTTCTACAGGCTATCAGTGAACTGAGGACCTATTATCTCACCCACGTGTGAGAACTATAGGAAGGGGGGCTCTATCTCCCTAGAGGGACCCTGCTGAGATTCTAAACACTCTGTCCCCTGGCAGAAAAACCAAACAAATGTTTTCATACCATTTTGAATTTCCAGTCCACTCTTATCCCCTTGCCTACAGAGACACTGGGGGAGGGGTGCACAAGAGCAGCATCCCCCATCCTTGTGAGACCAAGTACCCAGTCCCAGTACAGCAGCTGGAGACCTGCTAGACCTGTGTGCATTCTGCAGGCAGTAGTGCAGGAGTCCCCCATTCCAAGCACCCATGCTAGAGGCCCCAGAACTGCTTACTAAAGTCACACGTGTCCTGTGGGTGGCGGAGGAGTCCACTGCTCCAGGTGGGCCCATAACTGCTTGCTAGAGCCATGTGTGCCCCAAGGGCAGTGGCAGAGAGGTCTCCCCACTCTGGGCAGGCCCAGATCTGCTTGCTAGTGCCACACACATCCTGCTCCAGGTGGGCCCAGAACTGCTTGCTGGAGCCATGCATGCCCTACAGGGGCCCATGAAGGAGTCCACCACTCTGAGTGGGCTCAGAACTGCTTTCTAGAGCCACGCACACCCCGCTGGCACCAGCAGCAAAATCCCAGTTCCGGGCCGGCCCAGAACTGCTTGCTAGAGCTGTGCGCACCCCGTGGGCAATGGCGGAGTCCCCAGCACTGGGTGGGCCCAGAACTACTTGCCAGAGCCATGTGCATCCCACCAGCAGCAGCGGAGTAGTCCCCCACTCCGGGCAGGCCCAGAACTGCTTTTTAGAGCCTCCAGTGACTCGTGGGCAGTGGCAGAGGAGTTCCCAGCTCTAGGCGGGCCCAGAACTGCTTGAAAGACCCACATGTATTCCATGAGTGGTGGCAGAGGAGTTCCCCACTCCAGGCACCTGCACCAGGCAGGCTCAGAACTTCCAGAGCTGTACACTCCTGGCATTCCCAGCCAGCCACCCAAGAACTACGAGAGGACAATCAGCTGAGAGGGAACCATACTAGAATGGCGGTACCCCAAGGCAAAGAACTGCAGCCACAGCAGTGGGAACAACAAGGCCCACACCCCTGAGGCTCTTCCAGACAGACACGCTCTGCATCTTAGGGCAACCGGAGGAAGCCAGCATCTTCTGTAGTGGAGGCCACTGACTGAATGGTTCTGGTACGGTCTCCACATGGTATAAATTCAGCATGGGGTGGAATCAGCAGAAAAACTTTGGTAATTCAAATAACCAGAGTAGATCAACTCCCCCGAGGAAGGATGGGGCAGATGCAATTAAAGATCCCATCCATAAACAGATGGCTGAGATGTCAGAAATCAAGTTCAGAATTTGGATAGCAAATAAGATTAACAGAATGGAAGAAAGGAGGGAATTAGAATTTCAAGAAATTATTCAAAAGATATATCAAGAAATTATTCAAAAGATGTCTCAAGAATTCAACAATTTCAACAATAAAATGACCAAAGATTTTGATACATTGAGGCAAGAGGTTTAAGCCATCAAAGATCTGAAAAATATGGTAGAATCCCTCAGTAACAGAATGGAGCAGGCAGAAGAAAGGATCTCTGACATTGAAGACAAAGCTTCTGAATATGCCTAAGCACACAAGAATGAAGAGAAATGGAGAGCAAAAACGGATCACTCTTTCAGAGAGCTCTGGGATAATTCAAAGAAAACTAATATTTGCCTTATAGGAATCCCTGAAGGTGACAAAGTGGCTTCACAAAGCACAAACTAAACCTGCTCTCCAGGAAATTCTCAAACCTATCCTCCATAATGACAAGTGCAATCCTCCACCACAAAAGTAAACCAACTCAGAAACTTTTGATCACATTCCAACTTCCACAGTGGCAAAAGGATTGAAAATGTCTACTGGACGTTTGAGCAACTTGATGCCCAAAATTTTACCAGGCTTATCAATAATTTCAATCAATGTGAATGGCTTAAATTGTCCTCTAAAGAGGCACAGATTGGCTGATTGGATACAGAAACTCAGAGCAGACATCTGTTGTATTCAAGAATAGCATCTTACTTTAAAAGATAAATATAGATTTAGGGTAAAGGGATGGGCATCTATATTCTAGGCAAATGGAAAGCAGAAAAAAGTAGGTGTTGCAATTTCATTCACAGGTACAATAGGTCTTTAACCAACAAAAGTAATCAAGGATAAAGATGTACACTTTATATTTGTTAAGGGTAATACTCAATACAATGAGATTTCAATCATCAATATTTATGCACCCAACCAAAATGCACCCTAATTTATAAGAGATACTCTAATAGACATGAGCAAATTGATTTCTCCCAGCTCCATGATAGTTGGAAATTTTAATACTCCTTTGACAGTGTTGGATAGATCCTCCAACAAGAAGCTTAGCAATGAAATTTTAGATTTAAACTTAACCATTCAGCATTTGGATTTAACGGACATCTACAGAACATTTCATCCTAACGAAACTGAATACACATTTTTCTCATAGACCCATGGAACATACTCCAAAATCAACCACATTTTAGGTCACAAGTCTAACCTCAGCAAATTTAAAAGAATAGAAATTATTCCTTGCATCTTCTCAGACCATTATGGAATAAAAGTTGAACTCAGTAACAACAGGAATCTGTAGACTCATACAAAAACTTGGAAGCTAAATAACCTTACGCTGAATGATATGTGGGTCAGAGATGAGATCAAGAAGGAAATTACCACATTTTTGGAACAAATCAATAATGAATATACAAGTTACCAGAACCTCTGGGATACTGCAAAGGCAGTCCTAAGAGGGAACTTTATAGCACTGCAAGCCTTCCTCAAGAAAATGGAAAGAAAAGAAGTTAACAACTTAATGGGACATCTCAAGCAACTGGAAAAGGAAGAACACTGCAATCTGAAACCCAGCAGAACAAAAGAAATAACCAAAATTAGAGCAGAATTAAATGAAATTGAAAACAAAAGTATTATACAACAGATCAATAAATCAAAAAGTTGGTTTTTTGAGAAGGTCAATAAGATAGATAAGCCTTTCTCCAGCCTAACCAAGAAAAAAAGAGTAAAATCTCTAATCTCATCAATCAGAAATGGTAAAGATGAAATAACAACAGACCCCTTAGAAATTCAAA
>NW_003852396.1:35585586-35601281 GCF_000181295.1 Otolemur garnettii
CATTTTATATGGAATCAGAAAAAACCTCGAATAACCAAGACATTACTCAGAAATAAAAACAAAGCAGGAGGAATCACGCTACCAGACATCAGACTATACTATAAATCCATAGTGATCAAAACAGCATAGTATTGGCACAAAAACAGAGAGGTAGATGTATGGAACAGAATAGAGAATCAAGAGATGAACCCAGCTACGTACTGTTATATGATCTTTGACAAGCCAATTAAAAACACGGAGTGGGGATATGATTCCCTATTTACCAAATGGTGCTAGGCAAACTGGTTGGTGACCTGCAGAAGACTGAAACTGGATCCACACCTTTCACCACTAAGATTGACTCTCACTGGATTAAAGATTTAAACTTAAGACACAAAACTATAAAAATACTAGACGAAAGTGTAGGGAAAACACTTGAAGAAATTGGCCAAGGCAAAAATTTTATGAAGAGGACCCCCCCACCCCCAGGCAATTGAAGCAACATCAAAAATACACTACTGGGACCTCATCAAATTAAAAACCTTCTGCACAGCCAAAAGCACAGTAAGTAAAGCAAGTAGACAGCTCTCATAATGGGAGAAGATATTTGCTGATTATGTCTCTGACAAAGGTTTAATAACCAGAATTCACAGAGAACTCAAATGTATTAGCAAGAAGAAGACAAGTGATCCCCTCTCAGGATGGGCAAGGGACTTGAAGAGAAACTTCTCTGAAGAAGACAGGAGCATGGCCTATAGACATATGAAAAAAATGCTCACCATCCTTAATCATCAGAGAAATGCAAATCAAAACTACTTTGAAATATCATCTAATACCAGTAAGATTAGCCCATATCACAAAATTCCAAAATCACAGATGCTGGCGTGGTTGTAGAGAAAAGGGAACACTTCTACACTGCTGGTGGGATTGCAAACTAATACGTTCCTTTTGGAAAGACATCTGGAAAACACTTAGAGAACTAAAAAATAGACCTGCCATTTGATCCTATTATTCTTCTATTAGGTATATATCCAAAAGACCAAAAATCACAGTACAATAAAGATATTTGTATCAGAATGTTCATTGCAGCCCAATTCATAATTGCTAGGTCATTTATCCAGCTTTTCCCTGTTGCCAATCTTTCTGGGAACTTGAGATTCCTTTAACTCTATCTTTTGGCATTTTTGCATTTTGCATATACACTTTGTGTTAGAAATCAATAAAAGTCTTCTGAAAAAGCCAGAGAATTGCTGCATTGTCCCAGTCTGCCACTTGGCATGAGGTAATGTATGCCTTTCTCCAGGCATTCTCAGACTCTATGTTTTAAGCTTATGTAGACCATCCTAGTTCCCCAGTGACATTTTCCCTGTTGGCTCTCAGCCCAGGTGGGGGTCCTCAGGTGACAACCCCAACAAGTGCTTTTCTATCTGGTATAATTGTTTGCTTACTCACAAATATATGTATTAGTCTATCTTCCTACTTTAGCATGTAATGCAAGAAGGTATACAGAAATTCAAGAATCTGACGTCTTGAAAAATTGCAGTTTCATATATTTGCTCTCCTAAACCACTTGTTACCTAAGTTGAAATTTGGGTATAATTAAATTGTAAATTATTTCCTCTTTACTCATCCCCATGTGATGTAATAATCACCTTTTAATTTCATCTCTTAAGTAAAATAATAGACAATATTAATTGATTCTTAATGATGTGCTATTTACCACTCATACTGCTTTCACTGAATTGACTTGTATTCTTCAAAATGATTCTCTATGTAGGTTATATTATTAGCTACATTTTTTTTCTGAGGACACTGAGGAATAATGAGGATAAATAACTTGTCCAAGGTATACATCTGCAGAGCTAGAACATAAACAGTCAAGTTTCAAGTTCTACTGTGTAATCTGTTGTAGAGCCCATCTCGTCTCCTCAATTCTCTTCATTCCTAAAAAATTACTCATATAGTTTTGGCTCCATCTTTGGTCTTGCCTGTGTGTAAGTCAGGCTATATATTGTTACAAAAGTGATTTCTTAGCAATATGAATGGAAAAAAATAAAAGACCTCCAAAATTTTCTTCTCTATTATGGCAATAAAAACACTGCAAAAACTGTGAAAACCGGAATTTTCAGAACAATGGAAGTGAACTAAAAGATTGCAACAATGCAAGGAGCATTTATTCAATAAAAATGACTGAATTTTGGCAAGAAAAGTAAGATTTGAACCATTTTAATTTGCTCTATTCCTTGGCCTTCTCTCTAGTTTCATAATAGCTTTGGAAAACAAGGAACATTCAATATGCTGAAACCCTTAGCTTAGCAGTTATTGAAGGGAGCAATGGGTTAGGTTTCTTCAAAGCTACATTCCAGGAACATTCTCATCTTTTAAACTATCTAGTAATTATTTTGGAAAACCCCACCCATAGGGCTCATCTTTATTTGAACTGACCCAGTGATCATCCAGGGTGAACTTTTCCCAGGACCATTTCTTAAAATTTGATGGAAGTTGTTTAATATTTCAACTACCTGAAGCAATGAGAAAAGTTGAAGTAATTAACATCCTGCTCAAATTCTCAAAAGGAAATGCTGGGAATGAGATGGTCATAGCTTTGGAAAAGCTCAAGATGGTTCTTGGAATCAAAAAGAGTGTGTTCATGTGTAGAACTATGTGCTTGTACAGGGCCTTGTGTCTACCCAGTCAAGATCTGATAAGGCACAGTTCTCTCAACTGAGGTTTACTATCAGGTTCTGCAAAAGCAGGAAATGGAGGCTAAGGTAGAGTTTTTTAAATTTCTGCCTGAGCACTGAAAATACACCAACACATATATACACACACACACACACAGCCCCTCATTAATGGCTGGGGACTTATTGCTTCTATGATTTGAAGGTAATGTCTGTTCAACCATCATTTGACTAGTAAGCTAAGGGAGCAGAAACTTTAGTGGTCTCACATGTCAAAAAATACAGACTTTACAGAATAACTTTTTAGAAAAGTCACTAAACAAATACCTTGGATAGGGAAGGAGAAACTGACTTCAGAGTTGTGACATTATGTTATTTTAAATGCCCAGTTTTTGACAAGGAATTATATACATGTAAAGAAATAAGAAAGTATAGGCCATATACATATAAAAAAAACAGTAAATAGAAACTGTACCTCATAAAGACCAGGCCTTGAACTTACTAGAAAAAGACTTTAAATAATATATTATAAATATTTCTAAAAACAGAAAATAACATGTGCCTCAAAACTAAAGAACAGTATCTCAAAAAATGTCTTATTGAGTAGGGTACATTAATAAATAGGGAGAAATTATAAAAATGAACCAAACAGAAATTCTGGAGTTATAAGTATAATAACTTCTATTTTTTAAAAATCACTCCGTTGTCTTAATTACAGATATGAGTTGATAGAAAAAAAATCAGTGCATTTAAGGGTAGGTCAACTGAGATGATCCAGTCTTAGAAATAGAAATAAAAATAAGTAAATAAAAACGAACAGTATCAGAGAAATGTGGAATACCATCAAGCATAGTAACATGTGCACAGTGGGAGTCTTAGGAAGAAGACACGACTCAAATGGAAAAAAATAATTGCAAAACCCCTCCCAAATTTGATGAAAAATATCAATCTACACATACAATTTCAACAATCTTGAACATCTAAGCAGCATAAATTGTTAGAGAGTCAAATCCAGATTTATTGTAACCAAATTGTCAATAGACAAAGACAAAATCCTAAAATCAACAAAAGATAAACAATTAATTATCTACTAAGATCACCAATATTATTAACATCTGATTTCTCAGCAGAAACACAGACACCTGAAGGCACTGGCATAACATATTCAAAATGCTGAAAAAAAAGACTGTCAACCCAGAATTCTATAGTCAGCAAGAATACCTTTCAAAAATAAAGATGAAATTAAAACATTTCTGGACAGACCAAAAACTGAATAAATTTATTGCTAACATATCTTCCATACACGGTATCTTACAAAAAGTTCTTCAGACTGAAATGATAGAACACGAGACAGTAATTCAAATCTTCATGAAGAGACAAAGAGTATCAGTTAACTACATATATAAATATAAAAGAAAATAGTATGCACTTTGATTGTATTTCTTTTTTTCTTTTGAAAAGACAACTACATAAATCAATAGTTATAAATATGTGCTGGCCTGCATATGATGTATAAAGATGTAATTTGTTTGACAATTAGAGCAAAAGGAGTTGGGAGGGAATGGATCTATATAGGAATAAAGGTTTTTGCATATGATTGAAATTAAGGTTTTATTAATCTGAACTAAATTGTTATAAGTTGTTAATTGTAACCCCAGGGCAACCACTAAGAAATAAATAAAAGCTATAGTAAAAAGAAACAATGATAGAATTTAAATGGTACATTATATCTTAACACAAAATAAGTCAGATATGAAGAAATAAAGGAACAAAGAGACATAAAACATACAGAAAACAAACAGAAAAAATAATCACATATTCTAATTATCAGTAATTACATTAACTGTAAGTAGTTAAAATACTCCAATCAAAAGGCAGAGATAGGCAAAATGAATTAAATACATGTATGATCCAGGCATATGCTGTCTGTAAGAGGCACACTTTAGATTCAAAGATGAAAAGAGGTTGAATATAGGGTGGCACCTGTGGCTCAAAGGAGTAGGGCACAGGCCCCATATGCCACAGGTGGTGGGTTCAAACATGGCACTGGCCAAAAACTGCAAAAAAAAAGAGGTTGAATATAAATCAAATAGCAGAAACTGGGGAAGAACTAGAAGAAACTACAGGGGGAAAACTACATAACATTGTTCTGAACAATGACATTTTAGATTTGACCCCAAAACACAGACAAGAAAAGCAAAAATAGATAAATGGAATTGCAGCAAACTAAAAAGTGGCTACATAGCAAAAGAAACAATTAACAGCATGAAGAGAAATTTTGAGAGAAAATATTTGCAAGCCACACATCATAAGTGGTTAGTATCCAAAATATATGAGGAACTCAAACAACTCAACAACAAGAAAACAAATATACAATTTAGAAATAGGTAAGTGATCTGAATAGATGTTCCTCAAAAGAAGACAAACAAATGGCCAACAGATATATGAAAAAGTGCACAATAATGGTAATACTTAAGGAAATGCAAATTAAAATCATAAAGGGAAGCATCTCATACCTGTCAGGATGACTTTTGTCAAAAACATAAAAGTTAAGCGTTAGCAAGAATGTGGAGAAGAAACCTACATTGCAAACTATTGTAAAGGGTTGGTGGAAATGTAAATTAGTATCGCTATTATAGAAATCTATATGAAGTTCCCCAAAAACCTAAAATTATACTTGCCATTTGGTCCAACAATCCCACTTCTGGGTATTTATCTCAAAGATCATAAATCAGTTTGTCCAAGTGATATCTGCACTCCCATGTTCATGGCAGCCCTATTCCCATTTCACAAGTTATGAAATCAACACATAAATGGATAAAGAAAATATGGTATATAGTCATGTGCCACATAATAATGTTTCATTCAGTTAACAATGGACAGCATTTATAAAGGTGGTCCCATAGATTATAATGTATTTTTAATGTACCTATGTTTGGATACAAAAATACTTACCATTGTGTTAAACTTGACTACAGTATTCTGTACAGGAACATGCTGTACAGGATTATAGCTGAGGAGCAAGTGGCCATACCACATAGCTTAGTGTGCAATAGGCTATTCCATTTAGGTTTGTGTAAGTACAGTCTGTAATGTTCACACAACATGAAATCACCTAACAAATTTCTCAGAATGGATCCCATTATTAAGCAAGGCATGACTGTATTTACCCAAAGAAATATTAATACTTTTGCCTTTAAAAAGAAAAACATTCTTTGAGGGGCTTTCCCAGCTTCAGAGGTTCATCAAGGGATCAACTGAGACATTTGTTGGGACTTTGATAGAGTTCAACTTCTTGCTCTGTCAGAGTTCAACTTACTGCTCTGTCTGTCCTGCTTCATTCTTCCACTCTCACTGGTCCTCATCTAGATAGCCCAATAAATACACTTCCTGCATGTAGATTTCTATCAGAGTCTGCTTCCCAGGAAACCTACATTGCATTGTTACCATTGTATGTTATTTAAAGTATATAATATTTTACATGGAAAATATATTTCATTATCCTGTGCTTGAACATAATAATTAACTCATGTAATAAAATGTGTCATTTGTTTCAATAAAAAAAGAAAAACATTCTGTCATTTTCAATAACATGGATAAAATTAGAGAACCTAGGTTAAATGAAATGAGCAAGGCACAGTAAGACAAATAATTATGTTCTCACTTATATAGGGAATCTAAAATAATTGAACTTATAGAGAGAGTAGAGAGAGTGGTGATTACAAAAGGATAGATGATAATCAAAGGATAACAATGTCTCAATTAGAGAGGAAAAATAAGAAAGTCTCTTTTTTCTTTTTTTGAGATCTACAGTATAGCATAATGGCATTAGACAAGTTACATGACTTATCTTTCCTTGGTGTTACCTATAATATGAAGATAATCACAGTACTTACTTTTTGCATTATTTTGAAATTTGAATACTTTAGGGACATTTAAGAAGCACTATAGAAATGTTAATTATGACTGATGATGGCAATCATGACAAAGATGATTGTGGTAGTAACAATAATTATGACAAAATGGTAACATGGAAGAGAAGTCTGGAGGGAACTGAGGGTGGCAGGGTATACAGAAGTAAAATACTGAAAGGTCTTGTATACCGAGGAGGTTAAATATTATTTTGTTGAATATGCACCTTTATTAAATGGGTTAGCAATGCCTTTGAAAAGTTGCCCTGGCAGCCCTGCCAACAGTGTAGAAAATGGGTGTCAAGGGGATCCAGCTTTCTCAATAGAGACCAATCAAAAGGCTTATACAATTAATGTCCATGAGCCCCAAACTCAGAGCAACACAAAACCACCTATTAATTTTAGAATTTGAAGCCCTTGATCAAAATGAGTCAGAAGAGTAGGTATTAAGCACTGCTGACAGCTCAGAAGACAATGATAGCTGCTCTGCACTGCATCTAGTCCTGTAAACCTGCCAGCCAGCAGGGACTTGAGCTTAAAGGTGGCTGTTTGCCAAGATGAATGAGTTCATTTGAAGGCATGGCTCTGCAGCCTGAGTCAGATCTGGTCACTTCTATTCACCTAAGCTTTCCCTCTAGACCCAACATACTGGGAGCCTCAATCAGCTGTGCTCCCTGAACAGCAGAGTGCCTCATTAACTACTTTTTAATGAGGTCATAACTTGTGACTGCTCATTAATAGATGGGTTAGTATGCAATCCCAGGGGTGCAGGAGATTGAGGATAGAAGTCAGTGATAATAGAGCTTAGCCCAAGCACAGATGCCTTTAGAAGGAAAGAAAACTTAGCAGAGACTCCCAGGCTCTTACTCTGAAGTCTCCAGGGTCCCTTCCAGCAATCAGAGAGATGGAGATCTGGAGGGACCAGGGCCTTGGTGGGAGGAAGTGATAATAGGGTCAAGCGATTCCAGGATTGGGCTAACTCTTGGTCTACAGAGATTCTTGAAGATATCAAATGTTCTTCAGCTTTTCTTGGATGCTTGTGTAAATGGAATATTGCTCTTAATACTTGTTATCATCTTGTCTTCCATAACTATGGATTACTTGCTATTTCTTCCCACTACATTTCTAAGTGCAGATCTTTGTGATATTTTCAAGTCCTTTTAAACTATATTTGGCTAGGGAGTTCAGTCATTGGCTTTCTTGTCTCCTCCCTGACTAACTCTCTCTTAGACATCTCACCCATTCACAGGATTTGAACAAACCGCCCCTTGTGGAGAGGAAACTTGGGTATTGACTTATGTCTCCCACCAGGATTAAGTGCTAGAACCTCCTAATTGTTCTCTCAGACTTCAGTTGTGCTGTAGACATACACATACAGCTTTCTCCAATCCACTCTCCTTAGCCTCCTCAGAGATCCCTCTAAACATACATGTGATGATCTGTCACTAGCCTGCTTAAAACCCTTATGATTCACCCTCATCTTCAGACTCAAACTAATGTTTTAACTTGTAATATAAGCCTCCCTCCAGTTCAATTCTAGCTTATCTTTCCAATTTCAATTCCTACCATTCACTTATTCAAATATCATCATACTGAACTATTGTCTTTCCCCTCATGCTATGCATTTTTAATGTCTTTAAACATCTTCCTTTTTTATCACCCTCAACAATTTAGAGTCTGAAATACCTAGTTTCAAGTCCTGTGCCTGCTAATTACCAATGATGCAAATTCCTATAAATTACTCCAAATTTTGACTATTTCATTTCCTAATTTGTAAATGAGATTTAACCCAATAACATACATATATTAGTATTTCAAAATAATAATATATGATAAAAGAAGAATATAAGTGAAGCTCTGTGATTCTTTCTATACTTTAGTATATACTGCAATTCAATATGGGAGTCCAGTTACGCAGAATTCTCAAAGATGTCTACTGTAATTGTAACACAAGATATGTATATAAACTCTCCTTCTTCCATAAAGTAGAGTAAATTAAGTAACTAACATTAATCTACTGAACATGAGTTCACACATTTAAAAATGAGGTCTTAATTATCACAATTTCTAAAATAGCATTACTTGCCTCAAAAGGGTAAGTAACTTGTTGAAGAGTCACAACTATTTAAGTTTCAGAGCTAAGATTTTAGTGTTATGCTAAATTCTAAATATCATTTTCTTTTAAAATATGCCTTCTCTAAAATATAGAGATGAAAATTGGAGATAAGAGGAACATAGAATAAACTTTAATATGAAGATTTAAAAGAATTCTTAGGAAAGTAAGAGAAAGAAATGAGATAAAACATAACAAAAAATGTCAGTACTAACTCAAAGGGAAATTATCTGATATAGTCCATGATGAGCTATTTCTTTGGAATCCTTAAAAGTACTTACAAGGTGACTTTTATTCTCTAAAAGATATACCTGAAACAAAGTAAGTGTTCAATGAATAATAGAAATTATTATCAAGCCTTCATATCTTTATATCATTTTTTCCTCCTTCTCATCACATCTTCCCTAGTGTTTTTCTTCTAGAAGCTCTCACTGATTCACCTAGACAAAGCTGAGTTCACTTGCTTTTGCTCCATATGGTATCTTGGGAATATTACTGTTAATGTACCTTAAAACAATGTTATCACATTTTACATGCATATGTATCACCTAAGTGTAAGGATAGCTTGTTATTTATATTTATATCTTGTTCCTGGCACTCACTACACATAATAAATATTTAAATGAATAATTAATTCCCAAGTAGTTACCTCTAGCAGTGCCATGCAAAGGCGTGCCATGCAAAGGGATTTAGTATATTATAGTTCTACACTTCTATGATAGTAACCTATAATAGAAGCTTAAAACCTATCTCCTAAACCTGTTAATGTTTCCTTGTTAAAAATATTTATGCATCCTTGAGTTTTATGTTTTCAACTGTCTTTAAAACCTTTCTGTTTAGGCAGCAAAGTATATGTGTAGCACAATGCTCCAAAATTATAATATATAAAATATACTTTTATGAAGGATGCCTCACTCTTCCTTTCAAGAGTCCCAATAAACACAGCAAATATGTTGGAAATTGGTGATTAATTTCCTATCCAAAAAATACTTCTTGGCTTATAAACTTGTTTTTCTCAGGAACCCTACAATATTTTAACCCCAAAAGCCCACTAGAAAATGTTACTGCAAATGCAAAAGATGTTTACCTCTCTCCTGATAAGCATATGTTGTTTGCATGCACTGAGATGAACAATTCACTCAAAAATGATCAACATCCACTATTTCTCAAAGTTGCAAATAACTTACATTACCCAGAATGTAATATATGCAAGCCCTTTAAGTATAACTAAACAAAATGTGAATGATGCAACCAGAAGTCAATCAGCATGAAAGTTCAAACCTTACGGAACAGGGAGCTGGAATCACAGTCTGTCAGCGATGTGCTCAGCTGGTTAGCTGAGAGTCACGTACAGACCACAAGACAACTCTAATTCCTTCTGTGGTATGCCTATGGAATGCCATTCTGAACCCAAGGGTAACTTTGAATAAAGTATAAACAAACTCATTCTCCCAATCACCAAATATGGACAATTTTCCTCTTACTAATTTCCCCTCTTTTTGACTCAATTTTTCATTAGTTTATTCTTTACATTCTATCAGGAAACATTTAATATACTGAGTCCTGATGGCATAATCATGAATGAGGCTGTTTAGTTAGTGCTGGTTCAGTGAATGAGAAAAAAATGAACAATCATAAAGTGAAAACGTTGTCCAATGTGCTTTACTATGTCATAATGTCACAATTTGACCATTGCTATCATAGAAGTATTAACCAGTATGAAACTCCTGAAAATTGTTCTTTGGTAACATGATTTTCACTCATCCCTCACAGTTAATTCCCGTCTCCACTGCCACTATCATTGGCCTCGTTACTGCCATTTTATTTGACCCCCATCTTTCATTGCATAATGTTTTCATTTGATCAGTGAGTACTTATATACGGAATTCTTAAGATACAAAAATGAATAACATGCTGTCCTCTAGCATCTTCTGGCTCATTGAAAGAGACAGGCAAGTAAATACACAGGTATAGAATAAAAGGACATCACTACACAAAGGCATATTGTACCCTAAAATTCTACATTCATAAGTGTTATTATAGAAGTATTAAACTAGTCTCCTATTCCTGTTCATTTTTCCTTGCAAAAATCTTTCATTCAAGCTTTGGTTCAGTTCTCATTTTCGTTGCCACTGCCCCTGACTCATATTGTCATAGGCACCTCTTCACCATCCTCACAGATTCTAAGCTAATTTTCCAATCTTTCTTTATACACACTGCTAAGAACTGGATGTACAGTACAAAACAAAACCTCTTCCAGCAAGGACACTACAGCCCTGTGAAAATAGAGTTATTTACAAACAAATATACATACAATTATATGTTGATACCATTGATATGAAAAAAAAGGACACATTTTTCTGAGTAAGAATAAATGGGAATACTAATACAGGGAAGGAGGTTAGGGAAGTCTTTTCTGAGGAATTCAAAACAGAAAATGAGAAAGTGGCATCAGAAAATTGAATAGAAGTTAATTAGGTAAAAATTAAGAGAAAAAAACATTAAAAACAAATATATTTACTTATGTAAAAGTCCTAAGGGAGGAAAGAGTTTTGTGCAGACAGAAATAAGGCAATCTGACAAAAACTTGGGGTATTAAAGTAGTGTTGGTGGCAATAATAGTAGAGGTGGTGGTCATCATGTAGTCAAACAGAATGTCCCTTTCCCTTGTGATGGCAACCTTCAAGTTCAAGGTCAAATGGTATCATGACAGAGACTTTCATAAATGATATTCACCAAAGTTTCACATGTTTTCTACACTTTATCTTGTTTCCTTCTCTTTCTTTCCCTGGGTCATAAGATTAGACATTATTGGGGGAAAGAACCAGAATTAAAGTACTGTTTTGTTTCAAATATCTTTCTTTTTGCTGAAAATTTAGTAAATATACCTGATAAAAAATTAAGTACAAAATAACATACAATCAAAACATTTTCCTCTCAGTGTTGAACATTTTGGTTGCCTACTTGCACTTGCCCGTCCAAAAGCAATATTATTAATAATTTTTATGTATCCTTCCAGAAATTTTCCATTTGCAACTCTCCATTGGGGAAGGGGCCTATGGTACACTTGTTCCAGAATAACACTCCCTCACTCCCATATATGTATGTACTGAAATGCATGCACTTTTTCCACCATGTGCCTTGCAGAACCCACATATAAGAAAAATAAACCCTCCATATAAGGAGACTTTGCATTCTGTGGAAAAAAAAATTCACACGTAAGAAGACCCACACAGTTCAAACCCCTGCTGCTCAAGAGTGAAGGGTGAACTGTATATATTTTATATATATACATACATATATGTAAGGTGGATAAAGTTCATATTCAATTTTAAGTTGCACATTACTTTAAAATGCATAAAAACTTTATGGCCACCCTGTACATTGCATATGTATGCATGCAATATTCATTTCTATAAAATATATCTAATTTGTTTGGTATGTATATAATGCTCTTCACTTTGCTTTTTCAAGTAAGAATTTATGGGAGTTTATTCCATAATAATATGATATATTCATAGTTATATAATATTCCAATGGAAAATCTACAATTTTTGAACAAATATTGACAGCATCAAGGTATTTTCCCCATTCTTTTGCTGTCAAAAACTTTTCCTAAATAAAAAGTTATAATCTTTCTTGCCTCTCAAATTATATGATTTTTAAAGCTTGAAGGACTATTTCTCTCTTATACTGTCCACTAACTACTTCAAAATCCGGGAAGTTCAACCCATTTGATCAACTTTGACAAGGCATTATATAGTCTGTGCATACATTTTGCTTAACAATGATCAGCCTAACATAGGGGAAAAAAGTAGGTGTACTTGATTAAATTTTTTCTATCAGCATTTCCTGTCTTTCTGATCCTAAATTTTGTTTATAGCATCTACTTAGTCTTATGAACTTAATTGTTTATTTTTTCAATGCCTAGCTTCCCCCATTTGGGTGTATGCTTTATGAGTACAGGAACTTTTATCTGAGTCTGGAGCAATACCTAGCATGTGGTAACCCCTCAATACATATCTATTGAATAAATGAACAATTATTTGTCATATGATGTGTTATAGTAGCATAATGTTAATGTGAAATTTATGTACATTATAACATAAGATATAAATATCAATGTTAATATATCCCATCTCATTATAGCTATTCTGTAAAACAAGTCTTACTATCTTTGTCTAAGAAATATGGAAACTGAAACTCAGGGAGTTCAACAAAACACTAAATACCCCAAGTGAGTCTAAGAGCTGGTTTTAAAATTAGGTCACCAAGCATCCAAAACTTTTGTGCTTTTATCTACACAACCTTGCATCCTGGGGTATGGTTTTCCTTAACTTCACCTTTTGGCATCTGACATTCCTTAGGGACCCAAAGGGTCAGGTCCCCATGAGGAACTGAAGACAGGGCAGCTTAGGAGAACCCAGAAACACCTGGGGAAAAATACAGGAGCCAACCCTTTGACTAGCTCCCAGGACAAAAGAGGTACTACTGGGAACACTTCTCCTAAAGCCAGGACTGGGAATATGCACAACCCTCATAGGGGGTCACTCACAGATGACACAGATGGCAGCAGTGAGCTGGCTACAACTCTGGCCATTAATAGATCAACCAGGACAGAGGACAAGACTTTTCCTGATCCTCCTTTGGTTCTTCTGAAACAAGAGACACAGCTCTTAGGTTACATGCATAAAAGACATGCATGAAGCATGGGTGTCAGGAAGAGCCAAGCAAATCAGATGTCCCTATGGGACACAGGTAGGCCTTTCTACCAATCTACCAGGGACCCCTCTCCAGGCAGTGTGAACAGGGTTTGGTTGAACATCTAATTTTATTCCTCTGTCCAAGTTGTAAAGATCTCATCAGTGAGTCTCTTCTCTTGGTTTCAATTTTCTTTGCCTATGTTATAGCATAAGTGAGGCATAAGGCTGCAACAGAAGAAAGACATGACTCGAATTTTTTGTTTGTTTGTTCTTTATGGTTCTACCCTATAAAACTTTCTGGTTTGGGAAAATTTCAGTCCCTGGAGCTTCCACAGGATACAGACCTCCTCCAGGTTTTGATATTCCTCTGATTAATCAGGTAAGACTTGCCTTGGTTGAACATTTATGAAGCAAAAGACATCACAAAACACTTCTTTGGGAAAATTCTATGATATAGATGGTCCAGAAGAATTCTTCCTATACCTGAGACAGTCAGTCGAATGATTAGCAAAGGGATGCTTCAGAGGGAGTTGTGGAGGGAATGACAAGTAATCTGTAGGTTGACCATGAGCCACTAGCTTCTGCAGTGTCTCCCACACTAGAGACAGAGTGCAGGCTTTTCCTTCATAGTAGTTTCCTGAAGTTCTATTGGAAATCCAGCAGGCTTATTCATCTCTGCTCCCTCTTCCTTCCCAATCTACTCTGCCAGCACCACACACTACACATCTATCATGAAGTGGAAAATCTTGTGAGTGTGGTAAGATATGGTTGGATGTGAAATTCAATGAAAACTCTGGGAATAATTAAACTTTCTAAAATTCATATTTTTTTAATATTCATCCATCCAAAAATACACATAAATTGCTTAATCATAACAGGCTCTGAGTTCATTCCTACCAATAAAATAAGCAACTCCTTACTTGGGAGGCTGAGGCAAGAGGATTGCTTGAGCCTAGGAGTTAGAGGTTGCTGTGAGCTCTGATGCCATCATGGCATTCTACCAAGGGTGGCAAAGTGAGACTCTGTCTCAAAAAAAAAAAAAAAAGAGCAACTTCTGGTCTGAAGGAGTTGGCAGGAATAAATTAGGAAATTCAGATGTCTATAAATAATCAAAATACAATTGAATAACTAATGAATTTTTTAAAAGCATTCAGGAATAACCCTATCTGGAAGCATCATGGGGGAAGAAGTTAGCCAGGTGGAGGAGGAGGGATGTGACAGATACCAGGGGTGAAGTCATGAGCAAAGGTGTAGGCGAGGAACAGCAAACTAAAGCTCATAAGGCATACCCATCTAGATTTTTTTTATGGCACATAAGCTAAAGATGACATTTACATTTTTAAATGGTTATAAAATTTAAAATAATAATAGCTCATGACATCTGGAAATTATATGAAATTCTAAAGAAATTTTGATGTCTATAAGTAAAGTTTTAAGCTCGGGGCCTATAACTCAGCAATTAGGGTTCTGGCCACATGCACCAGGTCTGGTGGGTTTGAACCTGGCTCAAGCCTGGTAAACAAACAAACAACAACAACAAATGGCCTAGCACTGTGGGGGATACCGGTAGACCCAGCTACTAGGGAGGCCAAGGCAAGACAAGGGCTTGAGTCCAAGAGTTTGAGGTTGCTGTGACCTGTGACGTCACAGCACTGTACCAAGGGCGGCATAGTGAGACACTGTCTCAAAAATAAATAAGTAAATTAATTAATTAAGTTTAATTAGAACTCAGCCATGTGCATTTGCTTAGGTGTTGCTTGTATTTGTTCATCTAAATATCTATTTGCATACCTTTATAAGATACATTACATATTATGTATTAGTTATTTATATAGTCTTGTGTATTTGCTTAGATATTAAAATACCTATTGTGAGGATCACAGAGTTCAAAACCATAAAATATTTTACATCTGGCCTTTTACAGAAAAAATTTGACAACTTCTGGTATAGAATCATGAAATAAAGTAATTTGTTCAACAACAAACGAATTGTTTATTATTAGCATTGGGAGAGATCAAAGTAACCTGTATGAAGAATGGAGGAAAAAGTATCCAATGTACACACCCCTATTATGAAACTAATTTATACCTTTTATATGAAAGCTATAACCTAATAACAGCCTAAGCTGATGAATGACTGACTGTCCTCCACTCTGGAAGGGTAGAGAGAGAATGAGAGAGAGAGCACAAATAAATTCCAGTGGGGGGGGGGAGAGGGGAAGAAAAGTGGGAGAGGGAAGAAGGGGGAGTGAGCTTTTACCTAAAAATGTGCATAATGTAAGGGTATATAGCACACCCCCAGGTGAAGG
>NW_003852396.1:35601301-35619343 GCF_000181295.1 Otolemur garnettii
GGGTACAAGTGAATCTTTCTAAGAGTAGAATGTGAACGTTTTAAAACAACAACTAAGAAAATGACATGAAGGCTATGTTAACCAGTTTGATGGAAGTATTTCGGATTGTGTGTGAAAACCCCAGACTGTACTCCAGAAGTGCATTAATGTACATAGTTACTATTCAATAAAAAAAAAAAAAGTAACCTGTATGACCAGAGGCCAGAAGATGAGATGTGAGGAATATGCTGTGTTCCTTTTATATACCCTTACTAAAAACCTGAGCACTGGTTTTATTATATCTTTTCTGATTATGGTTTTGAGTGCAGACACTGTCTTCTACTGCCCACATAAACAAGTTATCAAATTTTTTAACAAATAAATCATTTAACCTCTCTAAATTTCAGTTCATCCACCTCAATATGAGGAATAACATCTAAATAGCATCTAAATCAGACAGTTATTGAGAGAAAAATATGGAAAAGATAAAAATAAAATACATAGCATAATTCTATTATATATTCAATAAATATTAGAAACTTATGGTTAAAATTTTTATTTTTATTATTATTGCTTTTATTGCTGCTATATACCAAATATAGCTCATTACAGAGTGTTTGGAAAACCAGAAAATAAAATTAAAAATGTTCTCATCCCTCTTTCTATTATTGCTAAATTTTTGTGTATTTCTATGCATGAATTTATAAAGTTGGAATCTTACATGTATTCATAGGTATTTTTTGTGTTTTTTCAGTTGTTAGACAGTAGATATTATTCAATATTGATTAATGTTCTTCAAAATTAATTATTTGATTACATGGTATTTCATTAAATGCTTAGGTAATTGACCTAATCTTTTGTAGATTAGTAACTGTTTCCAATTTTGAAAATATAATGTTACAGCATTGAATGTGTTTATATGTGAGATTATTGTGTCTCTTTGCTTTTGCATGTCTGTGTGTGTGTGTGTTAAGAACACTTAATAGGAAATCTACCCTCTTAACTAAGTTCTTTATTGGGTTCTATCTACACATTACTGAATTCTTCTACCTGCACATTGTTATGGACTTTATTATGTTTCAATGACTTGTTTAATACGAATGTACTATGTTAAAGCATACATAGAGACATAAAGTACATTGATATTATAAATAATATAATGTTGCAAAACATTTTAATATATGGTCATGAAGGTATTTTTCCTCTATTCTTTTTTTTAAAGTTCTTGACCATCACCATCTCTTTTGTTTACATTAGAATCATCTTGCCAAATTACAAATAGAAAAAGATGTTTGGTTTGGAATTACTTTAAATATTTTTAGTAGGTTTGGGGGGTTTTAAAAATAGGACACTACAACTTTCTGATATGTTTATGCAAGATTTTTCCATTTTATTGATATGATGAAATTTATCTTTTGGCTACTTGTTCTTTGTATAGGAAAAATTACTACAAATTTTTAAAATATTAGCCGGGCACGGTGGCTCATGCTTATAATCCTAGCACTCTGGGAGGCCAAGGCAGGTGGATTGCCTGAGCCAGAGCGAGTCCCCATCTCTAAAAATAGCTGGGCATTGTGGCAGGCACCCAGCTACTTGGGAGGCTAAGGCAAGAGAATTGCTTGAGCCAAAGAGTTTGAGGTTGGTATGAGCTATGATGCCATGGCACTCTATCAAGGGCAACAAAGTGAGACTCCAAAAACAATAAAATAAAATAAAATTAAATTAAATTAAAATAAATTGTACTATACCTTAACTAATTGAACATCTTAGTTTTTTTTTTTGTTTTTGTTTTTGAGACAGAGCCTCAAGCTGTCCCCCTGGGTAGAGTGCTATGGCATCACAGCTTACAGCAACCTCCAACTCCTGGGCTCAAGTGAGTCTCCTGCCTCAGCCTCCCAAGTAGCTGGGACCACAGGTGCCTGCCACAACACCTGGCTCTTTTTTGGTTGCAGCCATCGTTGTTTGGCGGGCCCGGGCTGGATTTGAACCCGCCACCTTAGGTGTATGTGGCTGGCACCTTAGCCACTTGAGCCACAGGCACCGAGCCTGAACATCTTAGTTTTAATAGAATAAACTTTTTTCTTCAAGTAATGATAATTATTTTCTTTTTCAATATTTATGCCTTATTTATTTTTCTTATCCTTTGCAATGACAAGAATTTCCAAAATAATAGTGGCATTAAAACCTCAACAATAGCTATAGGGGCAGTGCCTGTGGCTCAAAGGAGTAAGGCGCCGGCCACATATGCTGAAGGTGGCAAGTTCAGCCCCAGGCCAAAAACTGCAAAACAAACAAACAAACAAACAAACAAAAAACCAATAGCTATAGATGGTATTCAGAATATCTATAACAATAAAAAGTTATATGCAAAATTTTTATGCATTTGGATATACACACATACAGGGAAAAAAACCTACAGCTTTTGTCAGATTATAAAAGTGTCCCATAATCTCCAAATTCTCAGTGCCATTGCTCTAATATTATACTATTAAGCCCAGAATAGGTTATTGTTTTAAATAAATATTCAAGGTTCATTATGAAAGTAGTCTTCTAATTGTAAGTTATAAAACTACTGTATTGAATTTTTTTTATGAATAGAGAAGCAAAAATCAACAAACTACCAGTGAATTGAATCCAGAAGCATACAAGAAGAATTACACACACACACAAAAAATGGCATTTATCCTAAGAAAGCAAGTTTGGTTTAATATTTGAAAATCAGTTAAAGTTATGCAACGTATAAATATGATAAAAAGATTTTGTGTTGAATTTTTTAGAAGCAAATGTTGAATACTTTAAACATTTTCAAGTCTACTTAACACATTTTTCTTGATTAAATTGTTAATGGGATTAATTTTATTTGATCATTTCTTTTTTTATTAAGTCATATATACATAAATCATGAATAAATTTATGCTTTTGTGGGCTTCAATGTGTTGATTATTTGTACAAATTGGAGCACTTACATCTTAGTAATTAACATAGCTTTCACCTCATTTACTTAATCACAGTGTTAAGACATTCGTGTTCAATATTGATAGATTTGACTGATACCCTTGCAATATGCTTCAAAGGTGAGGTCCCACCATTAACCCTCCCTCTATCAAGCAACCTCCCCTCCTTTCCCATCCTCCTCCCCTTCCTTCCTTCACCCTGGGCTATAGTTGTGATTCATCTCTCATATGAAAGTGTGAGTGATTATAAGTTGGTTTTATAGTAGTACTGAGTACATTGGATATTTTTTTTCCATTCCTGAGATATTTTACTAAGAAGAATATTGATCATTTCTTTTTTATTGACACATAATGTTTGTATATATTATGGGATATATATTATATTTGGAGTTTTTTCTACCAGTTGTTAAATTTTATTATAAAAATATAGTAAAACACACAGTGTAGTATTGGCCTACAGATACACTTAGACAAATGGAACAAAACAGAAATCTCCCAGACCCACTTGTGTATTGATACTTGCTATTCAAGAGAATTGGAATTACAGATCAGTGGGGAAGGGTGTATTCTTTTAATAAATGATACAGGCACAGATGACTATCTATGTAGAAAAATATGCTATTGGATTTCTACCTATATATTAACTTTGTTACAATTTAACACCTGTGTTTATTTTACTGAGGAATGTTTTTAAGAAAAATATATACTAAATGAGCTTAGGAATGAATTCTTTCTTCATCCTATTTTTATTTCAAAAGATTTAGGGAGTACAAGTGGCATTTGGTTGCATGATTACAAGGTACAGTGATGAAGTCTTGGCTTTTAGCGTACCCATCACACAAATAGTATACATTATATCTAATAGGTAATTTTTCATGCCTACCTCTAGCTCCTCCTTCCCCCCTTTGAGTCTCTAATGTCCTTTGTACCACTCATACACGTGAGATGGATTCTATAATATGAAATCTGTAATTATCAAATATAGGTATTTTAGATAGCCATCATCTTGAACAGTTATTATTTCTTCATGTTGGAAACCACCCTACCATGCTATTGAACATTTGAACCTATTTCTAACCTATTTCTAGAAGAAATAGATAGATTTCTTCTAACTCTGTGTTTGTACCTATCAGCCAACCTCTCTTTATCCTCCCAACACACAAACACGCACACATCTATATATATCTTTCCCAGACTCTGCTAATTATCATTCTACTTTCTACCTCCAGGACATTAGCTTTCTTAGCTCCCACATGTGAGTGTGAGTGAGTACATGTCTGTCATATTTGTCTTTGTGTGCTCTACTTATTTTTTCCAGATACCTAGTAGTGGAATTTCAGTATCAAATAGAAGGTCTACTTTTAGTTCTTTAAGTATTCTCCATACATCTTTCCAAAGAGGCTGTATTAGTTTGCACTCCGACCAACAGTGCATAAGTGTTTCCTTCTCTCCACATCCCTGCCAATTCTGCAGCTTTGGGACTTTGTGATGTGGGCTATTTTCACAGGTGTTAGGTGATGTCTCAAGGTGGTTTTCATTTGCATTTCTCTGATGATTAGGGATGATGAGTATTTTTTTGGTGTGTTCATTGGCCATTCATCTGTCTTAGGAGAATATTCTCTTCATATCAAGTGCCCATTGACTGATGGGGTAGTTTACTCTTTTCCTGTTGATTTGTTTTAATTCTTTGTAGATTCTTATCACTAGCCCTTTGTCCAATTTGTAACTTTTGAGAACAAGTAATTGTCATAACATTAATTGTAAAACATAGCATTTTTTATTCATTCTAAAGTAGTTCATCTAAAGATAAATCAAAAGATTTATGTTTCTTGAAAGAATAAATTACCTCATCCATTAGGCTACTCTGGTTCATGGTCTTTTGAGTTGTAATCTTTTGCTAAAATACTTAATCCACTCATATGTTTGCATTTTATTCAAGGCTGAACTTTACATACTATTAGAAAACTGTGAATTTTGTTTTAAAATCACATTTATTAATATAATAGGATTGTCTCATAATTTTTAAAATTTAATTCTATATCTGAGGCTATTTTTCATTTCTTATTCCTAAACTGCATATTTTTGTCTTCTCTGTGTATTTATTCATTGGATTTTCCAACCATTTATTTTCACTTAATTTTTCAAAGGACCAACTTTTAGATATATTTACCAGTTATAAAATTTTTTAAATAATTTCTGCTTTTAATTCTATTTCTTCCTTTCTGCATTAATTTGATTTTCTAAGTTGATTTGAAAATCAGTTTATTTTTCTTTTTTATGTGATAATAATAAAAGTATTACTTCTCTTCTCCAAAATTTTAAAACGTGAATCTAGTGTGTTTTGTTTTTTGTCAACAGAAATGTGTTGTTCTTTGTTTTATTATTTTTATTAATTTTTAATATTTATTTATTTACCTATTTATTGGTACAGAGCCTAAAAAATGTTTTGGTTGTGACTTGTGTAGTTTTACTTTGTTATTTTTGTTTACTGTCTGGATGCTTTAAAATATTTTCTCTATTCTCAAAAAAAAAAAATTCCACAAAGGTCAAGATACATTGGTGAGAGTATATTTCCATGTATTTTACTGTGTACTAAGGAATATTTTCAGTTCAAAAAGTGTTAGTTCAATGGCTTCTAATTTTTTGCTAGCACTTTTATCTCTCTACTGTAATGTCATTCTCTATTCCTAGAAATTCCCAGAAATTCCTTCCATGTTTATTTCCTGAATTTTTTATTTCTCTTGTCATTTTTATCACTTCATAGTTTTCCCCAAGAATTTAGGTATAATTTCTTAACACACTAAATGTCATATGAGTTGTATTTAACTCACACTAGTTTTGACCCTGGGACTTTGTCAAGTATATATAATACACATATCTTTACCTCAGGAGCCACATAATAAAACACCACGGCCCTAAGAAAAACTTTTTTTTCCTAGTGTAGCAGTCAATGTGTTAAACATTCTCTTAATTAAATTTTCTTCAGTATCCAGTATCACAGCCTTTTAATTTTATAATGGCATATTTTATTTCCAGGTGGCATTTCTCTTCCCATATATCGAATATGTTTATAACTATTTGTTCAATAGTCAATATTTATTGTATTTTATTGATGGCACAGATCACAGAAGTTTACAATTTTTCCCTTTTCCCATTTTTTTCTCCAGAACAAGAATATTTTCTTTGACACTTTTGATATGTCCCATTAGTTTAAATAATTTTATTTATATCTTCCATGACCTTTCTCCGTTTACTTACTTTTAGGTACAAAGGGCTAGACTGTCTCAAAATAAAACAGTAGTTTATAACTGATACACTATGTTTACTATACCTTTGATCTTTTATTTTTTTCAAAATTTTATGAGTCTCCTGTGTGTGTGAGCTTGAGAAGTTAAAGATAAAATACAGCTAAAGTCACCAACTTTTTGCTCAAGATTGTAGATTTGGGGGGAGGAGGGAGAGAATTGGTGTGCTCCCACTGAATGGGCACAATGTAAGGATATAGGGCATACCTCCTGGGTGTAGGACACAACTACAACAGAAACTTTATGTAACAAATGCAAATTGTAACCTAATCATTTGTACCCTTATATTAATCTGAAATTTTAAAAAATAATAAGAATAAATTTTAGATTTTGTTCTATTTATTACTTCTGTAAAGTAGTTCAAGTTCAGTGTGATAAATATCATTTTAAAAAAAATCATTTCTTTCTATATAGATGCTATAATATTTTGCATATATTCTTGAAAACCTAATTCTTTACCAGGATACAGCTGCCTATTAGTGTTTCTGTTTTATTTTGCTTATTACCTCATGAGTTCTTGTCATTATTTATTTGAGTTTTCTTAGCTTAGTAAGATTTTAATCTTTTGTCTCTCAATTTATTATTCCCACTCCATATGTTTGATGCACTAAAATGAGTTCACCTTATAAACATTGTTCTCATATATCCCCCAATCTCTCTGCTTTCTGCATTGAATCACCTCAAAACAAAATATGACACAATGATATGCTTGTCCCACTACATACTATGCCCATTGTTTTAGAAGTAGAATGTCTAAATTCATACAGAAAGGTTAAGTATTAATTTTGACAGTAGATGAAGATGAAAAGCATGAATCTTTGATGAAGAGTGATCTATTAAAAAACAGAGTGATCTATAATAGATATCAATAGAAAATGTCTACTGTTTTTCTTTTTCTATCTGAATCTCATTCCATTGCCTCAAGATCCTTCTCACTTAAAAAAAAAATCCTTCTCACTTAAGCTCACTACAAAAGTATTACTGGTGAAGCAGAAAATAAATGCATGTGAAAAAATGATTCGATTTATTTGAGAAAATACAGTAACTAAGTGAAAAACGGAACATAAAAAAAATAATAGTAGAGAAAAATGAGCTGTTTCCCATCTCAGAGCTTAGGCTCTGGCATTCTTTGTTGTGTTTTTATTTTTATAAAGCACAAGGTCTTTCCTCTTTCAACCAAGATTCTGATCATCCTTCTTTCCCTGACACTAGGAGAGAACCTCAAAAACAAATCCAGAATCTAACTCCTCTGGTCAAAAAGCTCTCCATGACCTAGCTGGGGATTTTCGCCTATACCTATGGCTGCAGCAAACTGGACAGGAGTAAGTGAGTTTATCCTAGTGAGCTTCTCCTCCCTACCTACTGAAATACAGTCATTACTCTTCCTGGCATTTCTAATCATCTACCTGGTCACTCTGACAGGAAACAGCCTCATCATTTTGGTTACACTGGCTGACCCCATACTGCACAGTCCCATGTACTTCTTCCTCAGAAACTTGTCCTTCTTAGAGATTGGCTTCAACTTAGTCATTGTGCCCAAAATGCTGGGGACCCTGCTTGCACGAGACACAACCATCTCCTTCCTTGGATGTGCCACTCAGATGTATTTCTTCTTCTTCTTTGGGGTGGCTGAATGCTTCCTGCTGGCAACCATGGCCTATGACCGCTACGTGGCCATCTGCAGTCCCTTGCACTACCCAGTCATCATGAACCAAAGAACACGTATCAAACTGGCTGTTGCTTCCTGGTTTCCTGGCTTTCCTGTAGCTACTGTGCAGACAATGTGGCTCTTTAGCTTTCCATTCTGTGGCACCAACAAGGTGAACCACTTCTGTGACAGCCCACCAGTGCTGAGGCTGGTCTGTGCAGACACAGCACTGTTTGAGATCTACGCCATTGTTGGAACTGTTCTGGTCGTCATGACACCCTGCTTGCTGATCTTATGTTCCTACACTCGCATTGCTGCTGCCATCCTCAGGATTCCATCAGCTAAAGGGAAGCACAAAGCTTTCTCTACATGCTCCTCCCACCTCCTTGTTGTCTCCCTTTTCTATGTATCCTCAAGCCTCACTTACTTCCGGCCTAAGTCTAATAATTCTCCTGAGAGCAAGAAGCTTCTATCATTGTCTTACACTGTTGTGACTCCCATGTTGAATCCTATCATCTACAGCCTGAGAAATAAGGAAGTAAAGAATGCCCTCAGCAGGACCATCCATAAAGCCCTCACTCTCAGAAAGAGTATCCCATAGACATCAGGAAGTAAGACTTAGGTCTATTGAATGACATCTGTTTGAGGTACCTTTCTGCCTCTCTTCACATCTCTATTGGAATGAATTGTAGCTTTTGAAATGATTACTAGAGAGCTCAGTGTAGAGAATAGCACACTAAAGTCTTTTTCACCCATCATCTGCCAAACTCTTTTGCCTGCCCATTGCAGATGTACACTGTTTTTTTTATTGGTGCAATTAGCATTTTGACATTTCTGTGGCCACTCCATTACAGGCATTTACTTTGTTAATGTGCACAAATATGACATATTGTAAATAGTATGAAACTGCTTGTGATGTAACCTTGGGGACACACAATGGATAAGATAGCAAAAAGCATCAAAAGTCATCTTGGACCTTTGTCTGGCTTTGGAAAAGTCTGACTCCAGTGAGTGGGAAGGAACTCTATAATACCTCTAGTATGTAATTAGAACATAATTCTTGCTCTTTCATTTGTTTCACATGGCTGTGAGGCAGTGTTGGCTCTTCAGACTAATCCCCATTCATATTCCTTTAGAGCCTAATGGTCTTATGGACCCCTTCCTTAGGCTATTCTTCCCAGGCTTAATTCTCTCTCAATTTCATTTCAAGTTCTTAATCTTTGTCAAAGTAACTTCAAAATTTCACAAACATAATTTCAGTTATGTTGCTGCTTTCTTCAAAGCTTACTTTAGATCTTAGCTGATTGCAATATAGGTCCTTCAATGATTTTATTATATTTTGTTTAGTAACTTCCATTTTTTTGTTTGTTTTTTGTTTTCTGAGTCAGTCTTTCTCTGTTGCCCAGGCTAGAGTGCAGTGGTGTTAGACTAGCCCACAGAAACCATGAGCTCCTGGGTTCAAGGTATCCTCCTTCCTCAGCCTCTTGAATAGTTGAGACTACAACATCTACAATAACACCTGACTAACTTTTCTATATTTTTAGTATAGATGGGGTCTTTCTCTTGCTCAGGCTAGTCTTAAAATCCCAAACTCAACCTATCCTTGTGCTTTGGCCTCCTGGAGTGGTGGGATTACAGGAAGGAGCCACCATGTCTGGCTATGCCTTCAAATTTTGAAATTTATGCGTTGTTGGGATGAAAGTACAAAAGACCATAAAGCACAATTAATTCTGCAGAAAATAATTTAATCAACAACAAAGGATTCAGATTGGGTAATTGCTACAAGAAAATTCATTTTACAGTTAAGGAAAATAAAGTTCAAAAAGGTTTGGTCATATATAGTTGAAAGTAAATCTTAGTTCTGTATTTTTTTTTCAGTACCATGCAATGCATATCTAATCAAGTAATTCATTCAGATTTAAAGTAGAAGAACATTTACAACTTTAAAATGCATTAAAAGAAGTATAACAAGATTTTCAGGCATTCACCAAAAATAGCCTGACATCGTTTTATAATAATTAGATCACATTTGGAATATCCTTAAAGACATATGTTTGTAACCTGAAACACTAGAAAATTTTATAGAAGAGATAATCAGTCTATTTAGAGATGTTAAGATGGAAACCATTCCAGAGATGAGCGATATTTTGTTTTAAGAAGATTGTTTATGGTATTGTTATCCTCAGATAATTGAATAACCAACACAGAAGAGAGTACAGACCTCCCAGTATTATCTTCAATTGTCAAGGGTAGGGTTAATGGCTAGAAATGAACAGATGTTTTAATAAATGACTACTTTTTAAACACTTTCCTATGATCATACCAAGGAGGAAAAATATTTTTATTAATTCTACCATTCCTGTAGTAATCGGGCAATGCATTTGGGTAATTTAAATTCTTGTGATAGAAATATATAAAAACTGGAACTCTCTTTTCTATTTAGAATACTACATTCTATGTAGGAGTTTATCTCACCCCCTTTTCCTCAGTGCACAAGACTATATAATCTAAAGTAGACTCATGATGAAATATAAGCCAGCTCTTACTCACCCTCTCTTCTCCTTGAATCAAATACTCAACTCCTAAGGTCCAACATAACATTGCTTCAACATCCTCTCTCTTTCCCCAGGCATCATGCCTCTACCTTACTTTGCTTTTCCCCTTCAACTCCAACATTCATCTTTATTTAATCTCTTTAATATACAAACTTATTGTTCTCCTTTTAAAATGCCAAAACAGGTTCAGATAAGCCCAAAATCATTAAGATCATACAGTCAGCAAGTAGTAGAGGTGGTTTTGAAACTGATATTCTGACATCAATTATAGTTTTCTTCCATTACAAGTTAACTGTATTATAATGCAGTAAATAACTTTATAATACAAACTGTTTCCTAAATTAAATTAGTAGTTTTATAGCACAAGAATTAAGGAAAAATATCACCTGATCACCGGACGAAAATTGTAAAGGATATTCGTACAAAGTTATTCTGTGGTATCATTCTATATAATGAGATTATTTTCATTGTAGAGTCAAAAAATCATTTCCATTAAAATCTGGAAAAAAACTGAAAAAATAAAAAGAAGAAAAAAAATCACCAAATTCTGAGCACTCACAGATAACTCTTTATTGTACTTATATCTAATAATCTCTGACAGTTATATCCTTTGAGTAGGCACATTTTTGTACTTTTTAAATTCAGTTAATATCATAACTAGTGTTGCCAGATTGAACACTTAATAAGCTATTAAGGACACTAAAGTAGTTTCTAATATAAAAATAAAAATAACTATGATAACTTTCACACAAGATTATTGTAACTGTTGAGTACTCAATATAAAGCCTTTAACCCTAATCATAAATAATTATTTCATGCTACTGTAATTATTTATAAGAATAAATTTTAAATCCATATTTAAATATCTAAAATGTATCAACAAGTATAAATACCATGATTTATTTTATCTACATACTCTTGTATGTTTCATAATTCCGTATTTTTCATTCAGTACAAATGGTAATATAATGAACATTTTCATAGTTTATGTTTTTTATTATATTGAGTCACTATACACTATATTGAAATAGAATTCCAGAAATATAATTAGTAGATCAAAAATCCATGAAATTGTCTGAGTTCACTTATTTTGCTTGTACTTATTGACCACTTACTATGGGCCAAACACTGTTCTTATAAGTCTTTATTCACCTAATAAAAAAGACTCAAAATATAAGGAAAAACTGATAGAACTGAAATGAAAACTAGGCAAATTTATAACTATAGTGGAAAGATTTCTGTATCACTTCTGATTAAACAGTAGGACAAGTAGGGAGAAAATCAGTAAACATAGACGCACTTGAGCAACACTAAGAATAGCTAACCCAAATGACCTTAATAAAGGACACCATGAAACAATAGCTACCTTTTTCAAGTGCATATAAAACTAATTATTCAATGCTAGTATAATATGTACAAAAATACAATAGAGTTTTGTATTTTAACTTTTTATGCTATGACCTCACTAAGCTCACTTACAGTATTTTTCTTTTCTCTTTTTTTTTTTTTTTTTGGATAACATCTTTATGATTTTCTATATAGATAATCATGTCATGTGTCAATGCAGTCTTATTTTTCCATTCCAATCCCTGTATTTTCTTTCTTTTTTCTTGTCTTATCTAGAATCTCTAATGTTTAGTATAATTTTGAAAAGAAATGTGCAGAAATATATTCTTCTCTTGTTTATTCATTACAACAAATGTTTAAAATTGGAGATACATTGCCCTGGATAGAGGTCATAGAAATTTACATTCCTATGAGTCATGGTTATTTCGCACACCCTATACCTTTGTGAAAGAAATATTTGTTGTCTAATCCTTGGATATTTGCCTGTCTGGTTAATGAAAAATGGTATCTGCAGTTCTAATTTTACTTATGTTACCTTCTCTTCATGTTTAAAAATAAGTCATTGTATTTTTATTTGCTCTATCCTTTATACACTATCCTGTCAGATTATGTATCTTTTTAATGCCATTGAAATTCTTTATAAAATAGGAAGATTAGGTTTTTTAAATGAGTTGAAGATACTTTTTACTTGTTTGCCATTTGCCTCTTGACTTTTCTTATGACAATATTTTATTTTTCATGTTAAGGTGTCATACTTTGATCTATAAAAATACTCTTGTGTGATTTCTATTAATGCTTATTTAATTTCATTGTTTAATATTTAAATCTTTTCACATTCTGAAATTTATCTGGTGTGAAGTTTTGAGGTATTTTTTTCCTCCAATTGCCTGCCTTGTTGTCCCAATGCCGTTTATTTAATAATCCATTATTACTCCCACTAATTTGAAATATCAATGCATTCTTTCATATAGTAATAGTATTCATAAGAATATGCTTAAGAAGTCTAGAAAACACTCAAACACTTAAAATTTAATGTTTCCAAGAAACTTAATAATACTATACTTCTTAGGATGAATACACAATAAAAATTGTCAACTTCACAGGAATCTTTGAAAGATGTTAAAAATTTCAATTCCTCCAGTTGGGTTGCTTCTAAAATTCAAAATCATAAGGAAAACTTATTCAGAAAATTGTCTGTCAGCTAGTTCCAGAGCCATGTGGCTGTACTGGGTAGTATTTAAATAAATCGATTCAAACATATAAAATTAAAAGTTGTGAAAATTACCATGGAGGAAAAAAAGGGACTGCTAAGACAAATAACAACAAATCAAAAGTTTAGGGACTCCTGAGTATTGATATTTGAGCTAATTTCTGCAACTAGGGAAGTGGCACTATAGACTAAAGAAGATTATAAAAGTCCATGTGAATAATTTGATGCATTATGGAAGTACAAGAAAACCTATTTTTGCTGAAATGTTGTAAATATGAGAGGAAAGGTAAAAATTATCCCAGTAATTAGGCAAACATCAGGTTCCATAGAAATTCTTTCTGAGGATGTTAAAGATTTTGGAGTTAATCCTAAATGTGATGAGTATCCAATGAAAGAAACATTTTGATCATGAGCGTGATTGTTTTTTTAGAAAGACAATGATAGCTGCTGGACAAAGAATATTAATATTTTGTAAGTTGCAAGAGTAGGAAGAGGGAGACTGGTATAGTGGTGGTATAGTAGCTGTGAGATAAGAGTTCTAACTCTCAATATGTTTGAAATACAAAGTTGACAAGACTTTGTGAAATAAATTATGTATGTTAATTGAGGAAGATTTCGAGGAATACACTTACATTTCTGGCATAAGCCTTGAAGTTGATGGGAAACCTCTGTATTGAGATAAGAAGGGACAGCAGAAGAGCATATTTTGTGGTAGAAGCATGGGAGGGACAGAGAGATAGGGGATTCAGTTTCCAGTTGAATATAGATCAGTTTCGTATATGTACATGAATGTCACTAGGTTTAATCTACAAAAATAAATACTAGAAGAGATGGTTAAACCACTAAAATATATATTGAGCATGACTCAGTTCTTGTATTCCAGTGGTGAAAGAGAAATAGAAATATATAATGGTTAGAAAGTAGTAACAGAAAAAAGTATAAAATGACAAGGTGGGGAAATTTTGGGTTGTAAATGGAAAGGGATTCTAAGGCAAAGAAGCAATACTTCAAAAAATGAACAGACATTGGGGGGTGGAGGCAAGATGGAGGACTGCAGCCAGCTTTTTACAGAGGCTCCCGTCCTAAAAGAGACTTAAAGGATAGAAGTTTAGCAAGGGAGCTGATGGTTTGGAGTGGAGCCAAGAGAGAAGATTGAAGAATGCACTTCAATCTTCCTGAGGTGAGCTGTGACCCCAAAAATACAATCAAAAGGTACAAAATCCACCACCAAGCAGATGGGAGTCCCCTCCCCTACAAGAAGGGCTCGCAGTTTACTCCATACAAACAAGTGAGCAGAGTTCAAACATCCTCCCACTCTATCCCATGGGAGAGACCCCATAAAAATTGGACCTCCTACCCCTACTGGCATGCCATGGCAACCTCCTGCCAGGCATAAAACTGTAAAACTGTATAAAACTGTATATATTCCCTACCTGCAACTCTGAACTCTGAGAATTCCCTCCCCTATATCACCCCAAGTTCTGGAGGTTTGTCACCCAAGGAGTCCAGAATCATGGGCATTTCCTTGAGAGGAGTGGAGGGGGAAAGGGCTGGTCTGCTCTGTGCTGACTCTGTGACATGGGAGTGAGAAGAACATTAGCTCAGAGGAAGCCATACCGAAGCTGCCTGATGCCATTCCAGATAGGCACACCCTGTCTTACTGGGAAACCAGAGGTTATGGACAGCAGCCACTAGGAAACGGACTTGGGAAGTTGTGAGTAAAGAGATCATTAGCACCTAGCCCTCAGGGGAATATAGCTGAGACAAAGGCAGTGGGCAGGCAGAGGCTGGAATTGACACCTGAGTGTAAGCCATAATTGCTTGCTGCCCAGGGCTGAGTTTCTTATCAGCTCTAGCATCCTCTGACTTGCAGAGGAATTTAGCTGGGACAGAAGGCATGGGGCTGGAACTGAGTGAACTTCCCCAGCCTAAATTCTTCCCCTGCTGGACTCAGGTCTAGAAGCCTCTGACTTGCAGAGGAATTTAGTTAGGATAGAAGGCACAGGACTGGAAGTGAGTGAACTTCCCCAGCCTAAATTCTTCCCCTGCTGGACTCAGCTCTACCAGACTCTGACTTACACAGGAATTTTGCAGGGACCGAGGCATGGGGCTGGAACTGAGTGAACTTCCCCAGCCTAAATTCTTCCCCTGCCAGACTCAGATCGCCTGGTGACTCTGGCAGTTGTAAACCCCAGGAGTACTTCCTTACTGGAGTGAACTGGGTTACAGCCCTTTGGGATTACCACTGACTGGGTGCAAGGTGGTGGAAGGAGGTATCACTCTTCCCAGACTAATTCATTTGCTGGGTGGGTCCTTTTGCCCTCACGGAGCACTGGAGCAAGTTATATCTAAGCTGCCAGCAGATCCCTCTTATCTAGGTACTGGAGACATTTGAACTATCTACCTAAGACTGGTTCTGACTGAGATAACCGATTTGGAAACCTTGAACTGGGCAAATCACCCAAAGACTATCCAAAGTGGCACCCTGGGTATATGGTTGAGGGAAAGTTTGATTTTCTTTGCCTAATTGTTGTTTGTGGGAGGTAGGGCAACTTAATTGCTGGTATTTCTCCACAGCTATAGACTTCAACCAAGAATAACTAGGGTGATTCACTAGGGTAGGACAGAGACCAGCTGAAAATAAGACACAGCCACTTAGCCCCACCACACCAAGCAGGTCCCCCAGTCTCTTGGGCCATAACACCATACTGGTCTTTGACAAACCTTAGGGGGAAAAGTCAAACAGGGTAAAATAATCATAGGGTGGAATCAGCGGGAAAGCTCTGGTAATATGAATAACCAGAGTAGATCACCCCCCCCAAAAGAAAGGATGTGGCTGGTAATATGAATAATCAGAGTAGGTCAACCCCCCCCCACAGAAAGGATGTGGCAGACAAAAGTGAAGATCCCCTGTATAAACAGATAGCTGAGATGTCAGAAATCAAACTCAGAATTTGGATTGCAAATAAGATTAATAGAATAGAGGCAAAGATAGAATTAGAAATTCAAGGAGCATTCCAAAAGTTCACTCAAGAATTCAAGGAATTCAAAGACAAAACCACCAAAGATTTTGAAACATTGAGGCAAGAGATTGTAGCCCTCAAAGATCTGAAAAATAGGGTAGAATCTCCTGGTAACAGAGTGCAGGAGGCAGAAGAAAGGATCTCAGACATAGAAGACAAAGCTTCTGAATATGTCCAAATGTCCAAAAAGAATCAGAAATAGAAAGTAAAAATGGATCATTCTCTCAGAGAGCTCTGGAATAATTCAAAGAAAACTAATATTTGCCTCATAGGAATCCCTGAAGGCGACAAAATTGCTTCGCAAAACACAGAGGCTCTTCTTCATGAAATGATAAAAAAGAACTTTCCAGATATGCCAAGAGATGCTGAAATTCAGATAGCAGACAGCTTCAGAACCACAGCACGACTCAACCCAAATAATACATCCTCCAGACACATCATAATTAACTTCACTAAAGTTAATATGAAAGAGAAAATCCTGAAAGAAGTGAGACATAAGAAAACCATAACCTACAAGGGGAAGAATATTAGAATGACTGCAGATCTCTCTGCTGAAACCTTTCAGGCAAGAAGAGGGTGGTCATCGACATTTAATCTCTTAAAACAAAATAACTTTCAGCCCAGGATCCTGTATCCAGCTAAACTGAGTTTCATTTATGATGGAGAAATTAAATACTTTAATGACATCCATGTGTTGAAGAAATTTGCCCTAACCAAACCAGCTTTCTGGGATATTCTCAGACCTAGTCTCCAAAATGACCAGTGCAATCCTCCACCACAAAAGTAAACTAACTCAGAAACTATTGATCAAACTCCAACTTCTACAGTGGTGAAAGGATTAAAAATGTCTGCTGGACTTTTGAACAACTTGATACCTAACATTTTATCAGGCTTATCAATAATTTCAATCAATGTGAATGGCTTAAATTGTCCCCTAAAGAGGCACAGATTGTCTGATTGGATACAGAAACTCAGACCAGACATTTGTTGTATGCAAGAATCTCATCTTACCTTAAAAGACAAATATAGACTCAGGGTGAAGAGATGGTCATCTATATCCCAGGATAATGGAGAGCAGAAAAAAGCAGGTGTTGCAATTTTATTCGCAGATACAATAGGTTTTAAACCAACAAAAGTCACCAAAGATAAAGATGGCCACTTTATATTTGTTAAGGGCAATACTCACTGTGATGAGATCTCAATTATCAATATCTATGCACCCAACCAGAATGCACCTCTTATAAAAGAGACTCTAACTGGCATGAGCAACTTGATTTCCCCAGCTCCATCATAGTCAGAGATTTTAACACTCCTTTGGCAGTGTTGGATAGATCCTCCAATAAGAAGCTTAGCAAAAAAAACTTAGATTTAAATTTAACTATTCAACTTCTGGACTTATCAGACATCTACAGAACATTTCATCCTAACAAAACTGAATACACATTTTTCTCATCAGTACACAGAACATACTCCAAGATTGATCACATCTGAGGTCACAAAGCTAACCTCAGCAAATTTAAAAGAATAGAAATTATTCGATGCATCTTCTTGGACCATCATGGAATAAAAGTTGAACTCAGTAACAACAGGAATCTGCAGACTCGTACAAAAACATAGAAGCTAAATAACCTTATGCTGAATGATAGATGGGTCAGAGATGAGATCAAGAAGGAAATTACCAAATTTTTAGAACAAAATGATAATGAAGATACGAGTTATCAGAACCTCTGGGATACCACAAAGGCAGTCCTAAGAGGGAAATTTATAGAATTGCAAGCATTCCTCAAGAGAATATAAAGAGAGGAAGTTAACAACTTAATGGGACATCTCAAGCAGCTGGAAAAGGAAGAATATTCCAATCCAAAATCTAGCTGAAAAAAAGAAATATCCAAAATTAGAGCAGAATTAAATGAAATTGAAAACAAAAGGATTATACAACAGATCAATAAATCCAAAAGTTGGTTCTTTGAAAAGGTCAATAAAATAGATAAACCTTTGGCCAACATAACCAAGAAAAAAAG
>NW_003852396.1:35632001-35693622 GCF_000181295.1 Otolemur garnettii
AAGCAAGCACAAAGAAAACCAAAGTAACTGCAGTTACAAATATACAACCAGTACCTTATTTAAAATCTTCACATCTTTTAATCTTTCCTAATTTATTCATTTTTAAGTAGAGTTTTTTTAATGTGATGATTATCATTAGTATGATTGTTAATATCTTTTTTTTAAGGTTTAAATTAAAAAAATACTCAGTAACCCTGAGAATATGATTAAGGGTCAGAAAGCTCAAAGCATGTCATCAGATTACAACTTCTAAGTGTTTGAGACTTTGTGAAAGATTGGTTACTGTTTTTCCATTTGGATTTTATAATTCAAATCTGTAAAACAGCATTTTTAATACCTCAAACAAATTTGGATTGAGTAACAGAAGAGAAAGTCTTTTTGTGGAAAATATATAATGTAATAAATTGTCACTTACATATAAAAAAAAATACACTTTTGGGACCTGATCAAACTAAAAAGCTTCTGCACAGCCAGGAATACAGTAAATAAAGCAGGTAGACAGCCCTCAGAATGGGAGAAGATATTTGCTGGTTATGTCTCAGACAAAGGTTTAATAACCAGAATCCATAGACAACTCAAACGTATTAGCAAGAAAAGAATAAGTGATCCCATCTCAGTGTGAAAAGAAATTTCTCTAATGAAGATAGGTGCATGGCCTACAGATATATAAAAAAATTCTCTCCATCCTTAATCATCAGAGAAATGCAAATCAAAACTACTTTGAGATATCACCTAACTCCAGTAAGATTATCCCATATCACAAAATCCCAAACCTAGAGAAGTTGGTGTGGATGCGGAGAAAAGGGAACACTTCTACACTGCAGGTGGGATTGCAAACTAATACATTCCTTTTTGAAAGACATCTGGAGAACACTTAGAGTGCTAAAAATAGACCTGCCATTTGATCCTGTAATTCCTTTATTAGGTATATATCCAGAAGTCTAAAAATCACATTACAACAAAGATATTTGTATCAGAATGTTTATTGCAGCCCAATTCATAATTGCTAGGTCATGGAAAAAGCCCAAGTGCCCATCAACCAAAGAATGGAGCAATTAATTGTGGTATATGTACACCGTGGAATATTATGAAGCCCTAAAGAAAGATGGAGACTTTACCTCCTTCATGTTTATGTGGATGGAACTGGAAAATGTTCTTCTGAGCAAAGTATCTCAAGAATTCAAGAAAAAGTATCCAATGTACACAGCCCTATTTTAAAACTAATTTATAGCTTTCATAGGAATGTTATAGCCTAATTATAGCCTTAGAATATGGGGAGGAGGGGGGACAAGGGGGAGGAGGGTAGTAGATGGGTGGAGGGAGGGTGATTGGTGGGGTCATCTCTATGGTTTATCCTACAAGGGTACAAGTGAATCTTTCTAAAAGCAGAGTATGAATGTCTTAACTCAATAACTAAGAAAATGACATGAAGGCTACGTTAACCAGTTTGATGAGAGTATTTCAAAATGTATATGAAAACATCACACTGTACCCTGTGATTGCATTAATGTACACAGCTATGATTTAATAAAAAAATGTAAAAAAAAATTAACAGACAAGACCACCAACATGACTACTATTTGAAAGTATGTATCAGGGGTCAGCAAACTATTTCTGTAAAGGGCCAGATAGTAAATACTTAAGCTATGCATGCCAAGAACTAAAATCAAGAAAATTTTGCAGATGCTTATATAACAAAAAACAAATTTTCATAAATTTTTAATGATATTTTTAGTTTTAGTTTTTAGTTTCTCATTTCAGAATATTATAGGGGCATACACATTTTGGTTACATAATTTGCTTTTGTACATTTTAACTCAATGTTATAAGTGTGCTCTTCACCCAGAAAGTGTGCATTGTATGTATTAGGTGTAAATTTTCCCATTCCCTCCTCACCCTCCCACCGATCTGATTTCCATTGAATTTTATTTCCATGTGTGTATTGATTGACTAGTTTCAATTTAGCATTGAGTATATGTAATATGTGCTTTTTCATTCTTGTGATGCTTTACTTAGAATAGTTTCCAGTTCCATCCAGGTTGTTACAAAGCATACTAGACTGCCATTTGTATTTTGCAGTTAAGTAGTACTCCATGGTATACATATATAACATTTTATTGATCCATTCATGTATTGATGGGCACTTTAGTTGTTTCCACATCTTTGCAATTGTGAATATGCTGCTCTAAACATTCAAGTTCAAGTCTCCTTTTTACAAAATGTCATTGTTTTTCCTTTGAGTAAATATTTAGAAGTAGGATTGCTGGAACAAATGGTAGGTCTGCTTTTAAGTTCTTTGAGGTAGCTCCATACAAATTTCCATAGAGCTGGTACTAGTTTGTAGTCCAACAACAGTATATAAATGCTCTCTATACATCCAAACTAGCATCTGTTGTTTGGAGACTTTTTTGATGAGGGCCATTCATTCTCACTGGGACTAGGTAGTATCTCATGGTGGTTTTGATATACATTTCCCTGATGATTAAAGATGAGCATTTTTTCATGTGTTTTTTGGCTGTTAGACAATATTCATCATAAAATTTTCTATTCACATATTTTGCCCACTTTGTAATGGAGTTGATTTTTCTTGTTGATGTGCTTGAGTTCTTCGTAGATTTTGGCTATCATCTCATTATCAGATGTATAGAATGTAAATATTTTCTTCCATTCTGTAGGTTGTCTATTTACTTTATTGATTGTGCCCTCAGCTGTGTAGCTTTTTTATTTGAGCAGGACTATTTATTTATTTTTGTTGTTACTGTGATTGCTTTTGGGGGTCTTCTTTAAAAATTATTGGCCTAGGCCAGTATCTGTAAGAGTCTTTCCAACATTTTCTTCTAGAATTCCTATAATTTTATGTCTCAGGTTAAAGTCTTTTATCCATTGTGAATTAATTTTGTGAGTGCTGACAGGTGTGGATCCTGTTTTAGTCTTCTATCCAGTATTCCCAGCACCACTTATTGAATATGGATTTTTTTTTCCCCAGTGTATGTTTTTGTCTAGATTTTCAATCATCAGACGGGAATGTGAGGATAGTTTCATCTCTGGGTTCTCTGTTCTGATCCATAGGTCTGTCTCTCTGTTATTGTGTCAGTACCATGCTGTCTTGGTTACTATAGTCTTGCAGTATAGTTTGTAGTCCAGTAAATGTTGCCTCCTGAATTGTTCTTATTACATAAGGTTGCTTTGGCTATTCAGGTTCCATACAAAGTATAGAACTACCATTTCTAGATCTGCAAAAACTGGCATTGGTATTTTAATGGGGATTTGTGTTGAATCTGTAAATGAGTTGGGGTAGTATAGCCATTTTAACAATGTTGATTCTACTGATACATGAGCATGATATGTTTTTACATCTGTTTACACCCTCTGCAATTTCTTTCCTCAGTGTTTTGTAGTTTTCCCTATAGAGGGCTTTCACCTCCTTAGTTAAATATATTCCATATGCATTCTATTTTCTTTGTTGCTACTGTGAAAGGTATTGCATCCATGATTTCACTCTCAGCTTGACTGTTGTTGGTGTATATGAAAGCTATTGATTTGTTTGCATTGATATTTAACCCCAGACTTTAATGAATTTATCTATCAAGTCAGGAGCCTTTTATTGAATTTGGTAAGTCTTCTATATATAAGATTATACTAACAGCACTAGGATGAATAGAGGTGGTCATAGTGGGCAACTGTTTGGTTCCAGTTCTAAGCAAGAATGCTTTCAATTTTTCCCCATTCAATATGATGTTGACTGTGTGTTTGTCATATATGGCTTTTATAATTTTGAAATATGTCTTATCTATCCCTATTTTGTTAAGCATTGTTATCATAAAAGGGTGCCAAATTTTATCATATGCTTTTTTCTGCATCTATTGAAAGGTTCATATAGTTTTGTTGCTGCTTCTATTTATGTGTTGAATTACATTTATAGATTTGCATATGTTGAGACATCCTTGTATCTCTGGGATGAAGCCCACTTGGTCATGATAAATTATTTTTTGATGTGCAGCTTAATTTAGTTTGTTAAGATTTTATTGAGAATATTTGCATTTATGTTTATAAGGGATCTTGGTCTGTAGTTTTCTTTTTTAGTTGTGTCCTTTCCTGGTTTTGGTATCAAGATGATATTGGCTTCATAGAACAAATTGGGGAAGATTTCTTCTCAATGTTAAGGAATAATTTCTATAGTATTGGTGCAAGTTCTTCTTTGTAGGTTTGGTAAAATTTGGGTGAAACCATCCAGTCTTTGTCTTTTTTTGAGGTTGTTGTTGAAAGATTTTTTATTGCTGCTTCAACTTCAGTACTTGATATTGGTCAACTCAAGTATTCTGTTTCTTCCTGATTAAGCTTTGGGAGGTTGTGTGTTTATAAGAATGTGTCCATTTTCTTCACATTTTCAAGTTTATGAGCCTAGCATTTTTGATAGTATTCCAAGATGATGCTTTGTATTTCTGTGATACCAGTTGTGATTTCTCTTTTTTCATTTTTAATTGAGCTTATTAGAGTCCTTTCTCTTCTGTTTCTGGCTAACCTTGCCAGAAGCTTGTCTATGTTGTTTATCTTTTCAAAGAACTGACTTTTTGGTTTATTAATCATTTATATATTCTTTTGGAATTGATTCATTTAATTCTGCTCTCATCTTGATTATTTACTTTCTTCTGCTGGGCTTGCAATTGGTTTGCTCTTTCTTTTCCATTTCCTTGAGATAACTCATTAGATTGGTGATATGTGATCTTTCTATCTTTTGGATGTGGGCATTTAAAGCTATGAGTTTTCCACTCAAGACTGCTTTTGCTGGATCCCAGATTTTGATAACTTGCATCACTATTATCATTTAGTTCAAAGAATCTTTTGAAGCTTTGCTACTTGACCCAACTATTATGAAGCAATAGGTTGTTTAGTTTCCATGATTTTGTGCAGGGATGGGTATTTCTGTGGGAATTTGTTTCTAATTTTATTCCACTGGGTTTGAGAAGATATGTGATATAGTTTCTATTTTTTTTAAAGTTGTTGAGACATGTTTTGTGGCCTAAGATGTGATTAATCTAAGACAATGTTCCATGAGCTGATGGGAACATACAGACAGTAGTGTTAAATAGCATGTACTGTATATGTCCATTAGGACCACTTGTTTTGGAGTTCTGTTTTAAGTTCATTGTTTATTTGCTTATTTTCTGTTTGGGGGATTTGTCAGTGGGGTATTGAAATCCCTGGCAATTATGGTGTTGCTATTTATTATTTTGTTTGGATCAAATAGGATTTGCTTTATGAACCTGGGCACTTCTGTGTTACTGCATAAATATTTAGTATTTTTAAGTCATCCTGTTGAATTGTTCCCTTCACCATTATATAATGATCATCTTTCTCTTTACTTTTGTTCATTTGAAATCTATGTTACCTGATATGAGAATGGCTATAACAGCTTTCTTTTGGTTTTCATTTTCATGGAATACTGTTTTTCATCCTTTCACCTTATGTCTAAATGAGTCCTTGTGAGTTACACATATTTTTGGAGACAGCAGATAGTTGGCTTGTATTTTTTTTATCCATTCAGCCAACTTATGTCTCTTCAGTGGTGAGTTAAAGCTATTCACATATGTGATGAATTTCTGTTCATACTATTGGGTAGACCCTTACTACTTTGTTTTGCCCCTTGATTCAATGTGGTAGATGGGCTATGGACTTTAGCTTTTGCATGATTTTATATTAGTTGGTGTCTATTGTGCTCATCTGTTTATAATGCAGGTCTGAGCACTTTCTTCAGGGTAGGTCTGGCCTTTGCAAATTTCCTCAGCAATTACTTATCTGAGAAAGTCTATTTCTTCTTCATGTATGAAACTTAATTTTTCAAGATACAAAAGTATAGGCTTGCCATATTCTGTTTTAGAAGACTGAGGATGGTTCCCCAATCCCTTTGGCTTGTAAGGTTTCAATTGAGAAGTCTACAGTTAGTCTGGTCAGTTTTCCTTTGTACGTAACCTGCTGTTTCTGCTTTATATCTCATAGGAGTGCCTCTTTCATTTATACTTTCCCAGCCTAATGACTATGTGTCATAGTGATTGCTTCTTTACATAAATCTTCCAGGAGTCCTGTTTGCTTCTTGAAACTGCATAAGTAGATTTCTCGAACGACTGGGGAAATTTTTCTCAATTTCTCTCAAATAAATTATCAACCCTTGTGTATTTTCTTCTTCACCCTTGGGGATGCCTATTATTCTTATGTTTGAGCTCATTCTTATGTTTGAGTCCCAAATTTCTTGTATGTTTTGTTCATCTTATTTCTCTTCAACTGACTTGTTTAGAACAACATTATTATATTCAAATTCTGAGATTCATTTTTTTTGTCTGATTGATCCTATTCTTAAGGCTTCCCCACTTTGCTGTGTAATTCCTTGAATAAATTTTTCATTTCTAGAAGTTCTTTTGGTTTTTCTTTAATACTTCAATTTTTCTAGAGATTTTTTATTCATTTCCCTCATTATCTTTTTGGCTTTGTACTGGGTCTCTTTTTCTCTTTGTGTTGTGTAAAGAATTGAGCTGTCTTACAATCCATGTTCAAAATTCTTCATCTGTCATTTTAATCTTTTAATTTTGCTTGATAATCTGCTGGGAAAGAGTTATAGTTTTCTTTAGTAAGTGACCTTTCACTTTGGTTTTCCATATTCCTGGAGTTTTTCACTGGTTCCTTATTATCTGGCCTTTCAATCAAGGTGGCTGGCTTATAAGCCTGACTGACTCTGAGATCCCAAAGATTGGTCACTAACTTTGTCAGAGAAAAGAGTGCTAGTCATGAGTTACCTTTGGGATGCTCTGGGAGGTTTAATGAACTTTTGGGGCTATCTCTGTCTTCATCTCTTCCCAACAGTCAGTGGTGAGTTAGTTCCCCAACTTCATCTTCAAGATGGTAGGTGGAGTATGTGGGTTCTAAACCTCTCCATGTTTGCTTGAGTTGGAAGATGCTATATTTAGCTATAAGGTTGTTTTCTCCTGCCTTTGAATGTAGTTTGTGTGGAAGAGCTAGCTGCCAAGGAATTATTTTGTGCCCATGGTAAATACTGATCCCCCAGATGGGCCGTGTAGATTCCCCAAGCTTTCAGAAGGACCTCCCAAGAAGTTGCTTGATTTCTACTTCCCCTGAGGTGAGGGGAGGAGCAGGACAGATCAACACCTACACCTAGAGTCCCAGAAAGTTCAGAAGTTACTTATCCAGCCACTAGGGAGAGCTTCTGATATGGAGTTGGGGGTAATCTCTCCAATCCCAGAGAGCTGCTCCCCAAGGGAGGGGTCTAATCATGTGATTACTAAGACACCCAAGCCAGGCTTTTTCAGTTCTTGTCCACCAGCTCAGTTTTTCTCTGCAGGGTGAGGCATTTGCTCTCCCTGTTTGCTCCCTAGAACTCCACAGCACTCTCCTCTCTGACCAATCCATGTGTGTTTCTTCTAGCCCAAGAGTAGCAAGTTACCCTGGGGTTCCAGCATCTGACACACTGCTGTGACACAGATGAGTAGGGGTATTTCCAGTTGTGCACCCCTGTCCCACCACTAGATCCCAATGTGAGGGAGGTAGACCTCTCTGTCTGCAGATATCTCTGCTAGAGGCATTCTCCTACCAGGGGAAAAGTAGAATGTTGGATCAAGCTGCATTCCTATTGTAGTATTGGGGGGAGCCACTGCTCTAGTTCAACCTGCTCACCTAAAGCATTCAATTGCCATGGGAACCAGGGACTATGTAAATTTAGTTTGTTTGCCCCAGCTTTTTCCAATATGACAGTTCTCTGTTGGGGATGGGAGATGTAGCATGCTCATAAACCCCAGCTCCTTGGTGCCCCAGCACATCTTCCCATTGGACTTGGCAGTGAGGGCTCACTCACCACTTAAGCCTGGAGTCATAGCCTCTCTCCACCTGATTCTTGTGACCAGGGAACACTGGGTTTGGCCTCCTCACCCTGTCTGAGCTGCTAGCAAGTAATCCCACTAATACCTATAGGTAAGAAGAGAAGGACTATTGCTGGCCCATGGGCTCAACAAGGAAAACTCCCCCATCTGAAAAGCAAACCTCTTAGCACAGAATACTCTAGTGGCTGCTATGAAGGGGTGCAAGGCCATGGTCTCCCTGCACCACTCTCATGTCTTGGGGCCACCCAATCCTGCCCACCTTTCTCAGCCTCCAGTGGGTGAACCCTCTAAGTGCTACCCTGGGGGCTCTGCTCCCTGAGGTGGGCTAGCTGGGAATGCTTAGTGGGGAGGAGCTTCTCAGTACAGAGCATTAGCAGTGGGTGAAGGGTATAGGGCTACAAGCTAACTGGAGCCAAAATTAGTTTCTGTGAAGCCATAAATAGAGGAGGAACAGAGGAGTGAGTGCCTAGATGGAAGAATGCCAGCTCTCTGGTCTCTCATGGTACTCTCATGAGGGATAAGCACCCTGTCCCGCTGCTAACCAGAGGTACTCCCAGTGGAAGAAGAAAGCCCTCCTTACCCTTATGATAAAAGGATTTTTTTTCCTTCTATGTAGATGCCTAGTAATGGGATTGCAGGATCAAATGGGAGGTCTAGCTTGAGTTCCTTCCAAAACATTGTATTAGTTTGTAGTCCCACCAGCAGTATAAAACTGTTCCTTTCTCTCCACATCCACGCCAAGCATCTACAGTTTTGAGATTTTGTGATGTGGGCCATTCTCACCAGGGTAGATGGTGTCTTAGGGTGGTTTTGGTTTGTATTTCTCTAATAATTAGGGGATGATGAGCATTTTTCATGTGTTATAGCCATTAGTCTGTCTTCTTTAGAGAAGGTTCTATTCATCTCTCTTGCCCATTGAAATATGAGATTGTTGGCTTTTTTCATGTGGATTAATTTGAGTTCTCTATAGATCCTAGTTATCAAGCTTTTGTCTGATTCAATATATGTAAATATCCTTTCCCATTGTGTAGGTTGTCTATTTGCTTTGCTTGTTATCTCCTTAGCTATACAGAAGCTTTCCAGTTTAATTAAGTTCCATTTGTTTATTTTTGTTGTTGTTGCAATTGCCACCGCAGTCTCCTTCATAAAGTCTTTCCTCAGGCTGATATCTTCCAGTGTTTTTCCTATGCTTTCTTTGAGGATTTTTATCATTCCATGCCTTAAATTTAAGTTCTTTATCCATCTTGAATCAATTTTTGTGAGTGTGGAAAGGTGCGGGTCCAGTTTTAGTCTTTTATATGTGGATATCCAGTTCTCCCAGCACCATTTATTGAATAGGAAGTCTTTCCCCCACTGTATGTTCTTGTTTGGTTTATCAAAGATTAGGTGGTTGTAAGATGTTAGTTTCATTTCCTGGTTTTCTATTCGATTCCAAATGTCTATGTCTCTATTTTTGTGCCAGTAACATGCTGTCTTGACCACTATTGCCTTGTAGTACAGCTTAAAATCTGGTATGCTGATGTCCCCAGCTTTGTTTTTATTACTAAGAACTGCCTTAGCTACACAGGTTTTTTTCTGGTTCCATAAAAAAGGAAGAATCATTTTTTCCAAATCTTGAAAGTATGACGTTGGTATTTAAATAGGGATGGCATTGAATCAGTAGATTGCTTTGGGAAGTATAGACATTTTAACAATGTTGATTCTTCCCAGCCATGAACATGGTATTCTTTCATTTGTTAGTATCCTCTGCTATTTCCTTTCTTAGGGTTCCATAATTTTCTTTATATAGGACCTTAACCTCTTTTGTTAGGTATTCATAGGTATTTAATTTTCATTGAAGCTATGCTGAAGGGAGTTGTGTCCTTAATTAGCCTCTCATCTTGGCTGTTATTGGCATATACAAAGGCTACTGACTTGTGGACATTGATTTTACATCCTGAGACATTACTGTATCTTTTGATCACTTCTAAGAGTCTTGGGGTTGAGTCTTTGGGGTTCTCTAAGTATAAGATCATGTCAAATCCATTTATTAAGTAATAATGATTGAGGAAGGTTTTCTAGCTCAGAAAAAATTAATCTAGACTCCATACTCAAAAAATTGTAATAAAACTTTACCATTGCTAAATTACAAAACTACTCTGTGGTAGGGAAATGCAAGATATTTAGCTTCTATTTTGAACACCATTCACAGATGGAATAGTATGTTCACAAAAGCAAATGAAGCTGGCTATTGAAATTACTGGTTCAATAACAAATAATAGATTTAAATATTTTCCTTTAAGTATCCAATGATAACTAATACAACAAATAACTATAGCCTTTAAATACTTTACATTTTCATAAACTTTGCAAATTTTTTTAACTAAGTGTTGTTCAGCTCTATAACACCATCAATTGTAACATATCTTAAGGGATTCCATATCATATTGTGTTGAAATAGTCTTTTCTCAATTTTAGATAAAATCTTTTAGAATAGTCAGGTATTGGCTGGGTATGGTGGGTTAAACCTATAATCCTAGAACTCTGGAAGACCAAGGCAGGTGGATTGCTTGAGCTCAGGAGTTCAAGTCTTTCGTGAACCAGCCCAAGGAGGGGGAGATATCCTGAGTGGAAATGGTGGGAAATTAGAAAGAAAGACACAAAACACACAAAAGACAAAGATAGGATGGGATTAGGAGGGGTGATAACCTGATGGCGCCAGCCAGCTTTCACCTAACTGTGAAAGCAGCTTTATTTATAAAGTATCATGAACAAGGTAAATCTTAACACCTGGGGTAAGGATTAAGTCAAGGAGGAAAAGCTATAATAGGAAAAGTGTGTAGGGGCTACGTGACTTCTAGAAGGTGAAAAGAATGTTAATCTAGGAGAAGTGGCAGGGATGGGGGGTCGGATGGGTGTGTTCCCTGAACGCTTCCCCAGGCTGTAAGAGGCCCTGCCACCTCATAGCCCATTCCCCACACAAGACTAGCCTGAGCAAGAGCAAGACTCTGTCTCTACTAAAAATAGGGAAACTGAGCTGGGTGTGGTGATGCACATCTATAGACCCAGCTACTTAGGAGGCTAAGGTAAAAGAATTACTAGAGCTCATGGGGTTTTAAGTTGCTGTGAACTAAGATGACATCATGACACTCTGCTTATGGTTACAGAATGAGACTCTGTCTCAAAAAAAATAAAATATAAAATATCCATATATCATTGCATGATAAACACAATACTTTGCCATCTAATTTGATTTAAAAAAAAAAAAAACTTACACTACTCCCCTTTAAATGTGACAGTTGAAGTCTACTTTCCTCTTTTATTTTTGATATAATGTGTATGCACTGGAAATAAAATAAATAATAAAATTCTTCAATACAGAGATATGCATGGCAATCAAAACAATGATACATGATAACCACATTACTGTGACTTTTAATGCCCTAAACAGAGAAATAAGTATGGCTAATGGAGGAACTCTTTTATAACTACTCAACTTTGCCCCTGTAGCATGAAAGTAACTATGATATGTAAATGAATGAGTTTGACTATGCTCTAATAAAACTTTATATTTAAATCCCCAAAGTTGAGTTTTGTATAATTTTCCTCACCAAGAGACGTTAATCTTCTTCTGATTTTTTCATACCACTTAAAAATTGAAACTAGTAGTAGATCAATACTTATGTACATATATGGAATTAAAACTCAAAGGAAATTATGTAGTGATGGGGATGGAGGGTAGGGCAAATTCATAACTACCTGGTGCAATGTATACATTCTAAGTGAAGGGCACATTTACAACCTGACTAAAAAAGTACAAAAGCAAAATATGTAACCAGAACATGTGTGCCCCAGTAATATTCTGAAATTTTAGGACAAAAAAATGTAAATCATACTGTTAACTCATGGACCATCTTTAGATCGGTACAAGGTTGAATTTGTCCATAGGCAGTTGTTTGCCAATACTTGGATAACGTGAACTTTGAAACTAAAATGCCTGTTTTAAACCTGATTCTGTCAAACAGCTCTATGATATTAGGCATTACTTAGCATCTCTTGTAATGTTGATGGCAGTAGTGGAATTGTTGAGGATGATGAAAAGATCAATAAAAAATTATAGTATCACAGGGAGAATTGAATGAAAATTAGGGTGGGGAGCTAGATAGGTAACAAATCTTGAAATACTCTTTATGCTGTGCTGGACCCCATTTTGTGAGCTATGTAAATCAACTTAAGTTAGTATTGTCAGCACAAATAAACAATCGAATCTGTGTTTTGGAAACATTACTTTGGTGGTGGTATGAGGAATAGGTTATAGTCTCTATCTTATAGGCAATACAGCCTTCACTATGGAGAATAGTTGTAGACTTTTGTAATTGAGCAATTAAGAGCTATATGACAACAAGTACAAGGTGAGCCACTTCTTAATCTCAGAAATTGAAGCCCTCCATCAAAAGGAGACAGAGCAGGCATTAAGCAGAGCAGACAGCTCAGAGGACAATCAAAGCTACTCTTCACTGCATCTTTTCCTGTAAACTTGCAGGCCAGCAGGGACTTGAGCTTCAAAGGTGGCTGTTTGCCAAGATGAGTTCATTTGGAGCTATGGCTCTGCAGCCTGAGTCGTTACTGCCTTCCCCAGATCTAGTCCCTTCTGTTCACCTAAGCTTTCCCTCCAGGCTTCAGTTAACTCTGCTCCCTGAACAGCAGAGTGCCTCATTAACTACTTTTTAATGAAGTCACAGACTGTGACTGCTCATTAATAGACTGGTTAGTCTGCAACCCCAGGGATGGAGAAGATGGAGGACAGGAGTCAGTGATAAGAGAGCTCAGCCCAAGCACAGCTGCACTTGAAGGAAAATAGGACTTACAGAGACCCCTAGGCTTTTACTCTGGTGTCTCCAGGGTCCCTTCCAGGTTCTCAGAGAGATGGAGATCTGGAGAGACCAGGGCTTTGGTGGAAGGAAGTGCCAACAAAGTCAAATGAATCCAGCCTTGGACCACCTTTGGTCTAGAGAGATTCTTGAAGAAATTAAATGTTCTTTTGGGTTTATATATATATATATACAAATTGTATACTGCTCGTACTACTTTTTATTATCTTATCTTCCATAAATGTGGATGCCCTTGATATTCCCCTTACATGTGTAAATGTAGATTCTTTGTGTTATTTTCCAAGACCTTTAAAATTATATTTGCCTTGAGAATTTAGCTATTAGCCTGCTTTTGTCCTTTCTGCATACTCTAGGAATTCCATCCATTCATAATATTTCAACAAATCACCCACATGGAGAGGAAACTGGTGCATTAACTTCTGTCTCCCACCAGGATTAGTGCTAGAGCCTCTTAATTGTTCTCCTGGACTCCAGTCATCTGCAAACATGCACATACAGCTTTCTCCAATCCACTCTCATTAGTCTCTTCAGAGTTTCCTCTGAACATACATGTGATGATCTGTCACTAGCCTGCTTAAAACCCTTATAATTCACTCTCATTTTCAGAATGAAACTAATGTTCTTAACATTCCCCCTTACAATCAGTTTTCATTCCAATTTCATTTCTTACCATATCCCAGCCATATAGTTGAATGAATATTCAACTACAGTAGAACTTCCATAAGTTGACCATCCAAGGGACCTTAACAAACTGTTCGACATAAGGAACTAGGCCTATACTATCCTGATAGGCACATGTGGACATATCTGGTCCACAAAAATTATGTCAACTTAAGGAGATGGCCAATGTAGGAAGGTATTCAACTACAGAAGTTCTACTGTATGGTCATACCAAACTATTTTCTTTCCCAATCCACCATGCATATTAAATCTCTCTGAACATGGTCTTTGTAATTTCTCTCAAAAATTCAAAATTTGAAAAACCTGAATTCAAATCCTATGCTTGCTATTTATGAAGTACATGCAAATCACCCTAATCTCTACCCTTACATTTCCTCAGCTATGAATACTATGGTACTATCTAATGGTGTTAATGTAAGGATGAAATGAGAATAATGAAGCCTAATATGACAATGTTTAAAAGCCAATTGTTCTGTGTCAGCAAAGATATCAAGTAGGTTAATCAAATAATATTAGCTAACCACATACATTTGCAGAATTTTATGATTCTTCCCATAGTTCAATATTTTTACCAATTTAAAGTAGTATATTAATTATGCAGAATTCTCAATAGGTGTTCACTACTATTTGTAATATAAGTAAATTTTAGGCTCCTTCCTTTTCCCAGGGAGAAGAGTAAAGAAAGGAGCTAACACATATTTATTGTTAAATATAATCTACATATCTGTTAATGAATTATCACTTACTCTTCACAAGTATTAACAAGATGCATAGAATAGGATGATATCTTTAATGCTTACGTTATAAATGACTAAAAAGTGTCAGAGGTTAGGTTTAAATGCAGGTCTACCTGATCCCAAAATATCATGTTCCTTCTCTAAATCATAAAGACAGAAGCTAGGAAGACACCACAGAAAAAAGGAAAGAATTATTATGTAATAGTGATAATAATACCATGTCTGGAAGGACAAGAGGCTTTGGGAGGGTCATAAGAGAAAAGCAAAAGCTTTGAAATTAATAGACATGAATGGATGAAATATTAGTGTATATGGTAAACTATGTGTTTGGGATCATCAAAAGGGCATATAAAATTATTTTTATTTTTTAAATAACTCTAATTGGACCATAATAAGTTTTCCACAAAAGGTAGAAATTATTAATTCTTTACAGTGTCACTCAATTCTTGCCTCTCACTACACATTCCTGATGCTAAGTTAATAGCTATGTATTGTTTAAGATTCATTTTATGTTTTATCGCTTATGAGTTTCTCTTTGATTTCTCTAGGATAATCTGAGTTCACTTTCCTTTGAACACGTATAATATACTTCATTTATAACTGAAGCATTAAAGACATTGCAATTATATTTTTATAAACATAGAAGACAGAGTGAGAACAGTTTATCCTTCATGTTTGTATTTCTGGGCCTAGTCCAGTGCCTGGCATACAGTAGGTACTCAATGAATGATTGAATGATTGCATTATCCCCAAATTGTCTCTCTAGCCTTGATCTAGTCTCTTCTTACTGAAATATGAATTTTTTGTTTCCAACTATCTCTGAGACATTTCTGCTTAGGTGCCAAGGATTAAGTCAAGAAAACAACAAACTCCCAGACAAACTTTTCCTGCCAATCTCCAAATCTTAAAAAATATGTATTCTTATTACTTATTCCTTTGTTTGACCCCAATTTTCATTGGCATGTCATTTATTCAATCAGTAAATATCTATATATTGAGTCCTAAAGTTACAACAAACAAGGTGTTGCCCTCTAGGAGCTCCTGGCTCCTTAGGTGAGACAGACAAATCAATACACAGTTGTAGAACACAAGGACAGTGACAGGGCAGAGGGCTTTACTGTGTTACAATTCTACTATGGTCAGTGCTCTCATAGAAGGGTTCCACTTGTCTCCTCATCCTGCTAATTCTTCCTTGGCAAAAGTTTTTTTATTCAAACTTTGTTTCAGTTCCCATTTTCATTGCCTACTGCCAGCCAGTCCTTCATTTCTAAACTATTATCATAAGCACTGCCTCACTATCCTCATGGATCCCAGGCTTACTTCCCAGTCTGGGAAGTTCACACACACTGCTAAGAACTGGGTGTACACTGATGAGCAAAAGAGAGTCTCTGACCTCAGGGATGTTACAGCCCTATGAAAAAGGAATTAAACAAAGAATTTTAAAACAAATATATAATTATATATTATTATCATTGCTATGAAGAAAAAGAACAGAATTATCTGAGAAAGAATAAATGAGACTCCTAATACAAGAGACTTAGGGAAGAACTTTTCAAGGATGTCACAACAGAAAATGAGAGAGTGGTATCAGAAAACTGAGTAGGAGTTAACTAGGTGAAAATTAGGCAGCAAAGAACATTAAAAACAAATGTGTTCACTTATGTAAAGGACCTAAGGCAGGAAAGAGTTTGGTGCATTAGATAGAAAGAAAGAAGGCAATCAAAAATTTAGTATGATTAGACAAGTAGTAGGGATGGCAATAATAGTAGTGGTGGTGATCATGGAATGTCCCTTCCCTTCCTTGCTAGTAATCTTCAAGTCTAAGGTCAAATAGTGTCATGACAGGGCCTTATCACATGTGATATTCACCAGGGTTTGGCATGTTTTCTACACTTTATTTTGTTTCCTTCTCACAGCAGGTATTTGGCATTTTATACATGAGATATTGGGAACATTGAATAACTTTCTCCAGGTTATAAGGTTAGGAATCAACAGAGGAGAACAAGAATGTAAGTTTTCTTTTGTTTCAAATATGTATCTGTTTTGTACTAAAATAATATTTTGCATGTAAGAAAACTTTAATTAGACTCCTTCCTCCTAGAAGTTGAGATTACTTTCCCTCCCTCACATGTCAGTTGGATTAGTAACTCACTTCTAGGGAATAGAGTATGGAAAGGGAAAAGAAGTAACTTTACATTGGAGAAAACTTGGCACCCACCACTATAGCCAAGGCTAATACAACTAGTGATGTCATGTTACTATCCTGCACACCTGATATGATATGATGCAAAGGGTACCTCACCTTAGTGGAATTACCCCCTGCCCTGCCTACCAAAGACTAATAATGAAAAAATGTTTTGTAGAATGCCCCCCAGTTAATTATTCCCTAACTGAGGGGAATTCTACAAAATACCTAATATTCTTCAAAAGTACATATATATGATAATTAAATGCAACATAGTATTCTAGATTGAGTTCTGCAACAGAAAAAGGACTTCTGTGAGAAAATTGATCAAATTTGAATAAAGCCTACAATTTATTTAAAAGTATTATACCAATGCTAGTTTTATAGTTCTGACAAATGAACCATAGTCAGGTAAGATTTGTGTTTGTTCTTATTTTTGTTTTTTGTAGAGAGGGAGTCTTGTAATAACTGACCCCCCAGCCCCTAACTCTTAAGACTAGTAAGAAATGCAACAAACCACTTATACTTGTAAAAAGAAGTTTTCCTAAACCCTTTTAGCCTCAGCTCCCCGCCCCTTTCCCGCCAAGGGAGGAGAAGTTAAGATCTGGGAAGAAGCTCAAGAAGATAAGGGAAGGAAGGGAGGGAGGGGTGAGCCCCGGGTAAAAAGGGCTGAAGTTGGTTTAAGGCCCAAGTTGTTCTCGGAAACTTACCCAATACTCCTCATTTGATGATTTGTGAGTTAATGTATCTTAAGTTAGTATGTACCCCCACCCTGAATTGTGTAACCCCTTATGATGCACCCCATCTTATGATGATGAAGTAATGTGTATCTTATGACCTATGAATCAATATGTACCCTCACCTTGCGACCCCACTCTAACTGCTATGATTGGCTTCTGTATTGCACTAGCTTGCTGACCCTGCAAAATAATGATATAAAAAGGCACTTCACCTGCCAATCAGCACGGAATGCTCCTATGGTGTTCTAGCCCACCTGCAGGTGTAATAAATTTTATCAATTATTGCATCAAAGTGGGGTCCTCCTTTCATCTCCGTGGCTCTGTCCCATTTTAGTCTCACTGTGTTACCCAGGTGGTCTTAGTCTCCTAGGCTTAAGCGAGCCTCTTACCTCCCAAAGTTCTGGGATTACAGGCATTAACCACTGTGCACAGACAAAAATTTAAGATTAGGGAAAAACTGAGTGAAGTATAAGGGAACTCCATATTACCTTGTGACTTGTCTATAAATCTACAAGTATTTCAAAATTTTAAAAAGATTAAGTAGGCTTGGCACCATAGCACAGTAGTTGTGGCGCCAGCCACATGCACTGAGGCTGGTGGGTTCAAACCTGGCCTGGGCCTGCTAGACAACAATTACAACTGCAACAAAAAAATAGCTGGGCATTGTGGAAGGCACCTTTAGTCCCAGCTACTTGGGAGGCTGAGGCAAGAGAATTGCTTAAGCCCAAGAGTTGGAGGTTTCTGTGGCATCACAGCACTCTACTGAGAGCAACATAGTGAGACTCTGTCTCAGAAGAAAAGCAAAAATTAAGTAAAAACAGTCAATCAGTATAAAAATTATATACAATCAAAAGTAGATTCTTTCCCAATTTTGACTTCTTTTCCATTTTCTTTTACAGAGGCAATAACCTTTATCAATTTGTGTATCACTCCAGAAATTTTCTAATAATAAATTTTATTTATATATATTTCCAGTTTTCTTTTTATAAAATACATGCAGCTTGTGTTATGTAACGTGCATATAATGTTATTCACCTTGAATTTTTAAATAAACTTTTTTTATTTTAGACCACTTTTAGATTTACAGAAAAGTTGCAAGGGTAGTATGCCCAGTACCCATATGTTCCACACATAATTTCCCCTGTTATTAACTCCTTAGATTAGTATAGTATATTTACAACAATCAAAGAACCTATCTTGATACATTATTACTAAATAAAGTCCATACGTTTTTCAAACTTTCTTCATTTTTACCTAATGTATGTTTTGTATCCCAGGATCATAGCCAAGAAGTCATCGTGTCTTCCCTGGGTTTCTCTTGGGTGTGCCAATTTCTCAGACTTTCCTTGTTTTTGATGACCTTTACAATTTTGAGAAATATTTGCAGAATGCAAATTGGGATTTGTTTGAGATCTTTCTTATTTAGACTAGGGTTATGGCTTGGGGGGAGAAGGATTACAGGAGCTGAGTGTCATTCTCATCACATATTATCAAAGATATATATGTATTGATAACACGACTGAGGGGTGTTGGTGTTAACCTCATCCCCCAGCTGAGCTAGTATATCAGGTTTTGTAAAGTTCCTCCCCTCTGCCCCCTTTTAATACTGTATCTTTGGAAAGAAGTCAATATACTAAGCCCACACTCAAATGGGAAGTTATGTTCTACCTCCTTGTGGGCAGAGTATCTACATAAATTATTTGGAATTCTTCTGCAATTTTTTTATTACCCCTATTTTATTTCTTTATCCCATCACTTATTTACACCCATATATACTCACAGGTATTTATTTTCTACTTTGAGTTACAATCCAATATTATCTTAGCTTTAGCTGCTGGAAGCTCTTTCATTTGGTTTCTGAGTTCCTTTGACATAACCCAATATAGGCTTTTTATATTTTTTTTGAGCACCTTCTTACTTTTTGTACTATAAGAATCTCCAGATCCTTTTATTGGAAAATGGTATTAGAAAGAAAAATCTAGGTGTCTAAGTGTTAGGTATTCACCTTAATTTTTAACATAACTATATAATCACAGTTATATAGCATTATATTGTATTCTACGGAAAATCCACAGTTTTTTAATCAGTCCCCTAAGGTATTTTCCTCATTCTTTTGAAATTAAAACAGTGCTACATACAATTATAAGTTTTCTTTCTCTAAAATTAAATAACTTTTAATGCCCCAATCAAACAATTCAGAACCATATTATTTTTGTCTTATACTACTCACTAGCTATTGCAAAACTTGAGTTTCATTTCACCTGAACATCCTAGGGACTAGGGATTATATCTCCTATTTATACATTTTTCTTACTAAATAATAACACAAAATTCTTATATCAAGTCTTATTTGAGCTGTTTTTGTCCATACAGTTTCCTACTTATGACCTTCTGTATTTGATAACAGCCACTTAGTCTCAAATTTTCAATTATTTACTTGTAGTTTGGTTTGAGTTAATGAACACAGGAACCAGATCTATTTGTTTTTTGTTTTACTTCCATAATCTAATGCCTAGAAGAGGTCTTTACATTTAGTAGGCATCTAATGAATATTTGTTGAATAAGTAAATAATTATCAACCATGTGATAGATTTAACTAATACAATCCATTTAATGTCATGACACCAATCCTACAAACTAAGTATATTTTCTTTGAGCAATATGGATACTGAAGCTCAGAGAGTTAACAAAATTGCTAAGCATCAAACCCACAGAGTTCCAGGGCTGAGATTAAATTTAGTTCACTCTAACTTCAAACTTCTAGTTCTTTTTCTCTACATAGTGTTACTTTCCGTGCTTTTCCTTCCTTGAATTTTATCCTATTGGTATCTGAAATTCATCACATTCTGAGAGGATAGTAGATCCAATGAAAGCTTCAGATTCCCCCTGGAAGGGAAGGAAGAAGAACTCAGGCGAGCCCAGAAACACCTGGGGGAAAATACAGGTGCCAGCCATGTGACTAGCCCAGAGCATCCTAGAGGCACTGTTGGGAATAAGTCTTCTAAAGCCAGGCCTAGGAGTGTGCTCACTCACATCTGACACAGAAGATGGCAGTGACCTGATGATTGCTGCAGCCATTAATAGATAAGCCAGAATAGGGTATAACACTTTCCTGTTTTTTCTTTTGGCTCTTCTGAAACAGAAGTAGACCTCTTAAATTACAAGCCTGAAGGACACATATGAAGCACATGCATGAAGCATGTGTGTTAGGCAGAGCTGAACAGGCAGGTGTCCCTGATGGACACAGGTAAGGCTCTCTTATAAAGGACCAAATCTACCAGGGGCACCTCTCCACATTGTTACTCAACCCAGAAAACTGGGAAGATATCATCAGTTCCTCTCTTTCCTGGGCCTCAGTTTTCCCTTTTCATGAGATAAATGAGAACTGAGGCCAAAAGGAAATTGGTATTAATCAGGTTTTCTCCAATTTTGTGCTTTATAGTTTTCTGGGTCAGGAAACTTCCAAGCCCTACTGCCTAACATATATTCCCTCCAGATCTTGATTTTTCTCTGATTAGCTCAAGGAAAACTTGCATCAGTGGAACATTTATGATGCAGAGAACACTGGGGCAAATTACTTCTTTACAACAATTCTATGATTATAAAGGGCTTAGAATACTAGACTCCTATTTTTGGGACAGTCAGGCAAACTATTAGTAAACATTGCTCCTGGGGAAGTTATGGAAGGACTGGCATGGAAGCACGGTGTCTTTCATACTGAAGACAGGGCATCACCTCTTCTTCCCCTGAAGTTTCCAGAAGTTCTGCGGGAAACCCATCAGCCTCTGTCATCTTTGCCACTCCTCCTTCCCAATCCTCTCCACAAAGACCACACTCCACACATCTGGCATGAAATGGAACTGCTAGTGAAAGTGGATTTCTGATGAATAAAAGGGTGGTCACTGAAAATAGAAATGCAAATACCATGTAGCCTAATTGTATGTACTGTCATATTAATCACAAATATACATATATACACATATTTTCATTTACCATTATTGTTCTTAAATATATATGTTTATATAGAAACATTTTTATACATATATATTTAAATATATGTTTAAATCTATATATTTGTACATGAACATATTTTTATACATATATATTTAAGAACAATAATGGTAAATGAAAATATGCATATATATATATTATATGATATACAAATGTGTATGTATATATGTATAAAATATGTTTATGTATAAATATATAGATTTAAATATATATGTATATATGTATAAAAATGTTTATTGATATAAACATATATATATTTAAGAACAACATGGTAAATGAAAATATGTATATATATGTATATTTGTGATTAATATGACAGTACATACAATTTGGCCTATATATATAAACATATTTTTATACATATATATTTAAGAATAATAATGGTAAATGAAAACTCTAGGGAGAATGAACTTGGTCAAATTCATGTATTCATTCATCCAATTAGTTGTCCAAAACACACATATATATATAAATAGCAATAGCTTATTCTGAATTGACCCTGGGCTTCTTTCTACAGAGATGACTAAGTTTATACTATGAAGGTGTTTACAGATTTAAATATAAATAGGCAATAAAAATATCTGAATGATTAAAATATTTTTAAAGAATATAGGAAAATAATTATGATTTATCCTATCTGGAGGCATCACATGACAGACTGAGCTGAGTTTTGGAGATGTGAAGGGATAAGGAGAGAATGTGTGCAGGCAGAAATGATGTTACATGAAAAGGTATAGACACGCAAAAAGAACTGATATGTTTGATAAAGAGCAGAAGCTCAGTAATGAAGCCGAAGGAGAAGAGATGTATATGGGGGACCTGAGATAACACTTCATGTGTGCTTATGTTCATTTTATATGCCTTTCTGGAAACTCTAACTTTTATAGTATTTTTTCATTATGGTTTTAAGTGCAGGCTCTCCAATTTAATATCCATGTAATTATGAAGGTTTTAACTGCAAAATCACATATCAATTCTAAATTTCAATTTATTAATCTCTAACATAGGGATGATTATAATGGCAGTTAACCTACAGAGTTGTGAGAAGAAAATAAGAGAATGAATGCACAAAGTGTAAATCTATTACATACTCAGTCAATGTTGCCAGCTTCATCCTTATCATAATCATCACTATTTTCATTTTTAATATTTCTTATTTCAATAGATTTAGCAGGTATGAGAGTTTTTTGCTAAGTGGGTGAATTACATCATGCTAAAGTCAGGGCTTTAGTGTACCCATCACCAAAACAGGGTACATTGTATACGATAGGTAATTTTTATCCCTCACCTCCCTCTAATCTTCTCCCATTCTTGGTTTCCAATGTCCTTTACATCTCTTTGTACCATGTATACCCATTATTTATCTCCCACTTATTAGTAAGAACATGAGTTTATTTTACCCAACTTTTAAAAAATTTTTCTTTTATTAAATCATAGCTGTAGGCTTGGCGCCTATGGCTTAAGTGGCTAAGGCACCAGCCACATACACGTAAGGTGGTGGGTTCGAATCCAGCCTGGGCCCCCCAAAACAACAATGACAGCTGCAACCAAAAAAATAGCTGGGTGTTGTGGAGGGCACCTGTGGTCCCAGCTACTTGGGAGGCTGAGGCAGGAGACTTGCTTGAGCCCAGGAGTTGGAGGTTGCTGTGAGCTGTGATGCCAGAGCACTCCACCCAGGGGGATAGCTTGAAGCTCTGTCTCAAAAAAAAAAATCATAGCTGTAGACGTCAGTGGGGTACAATGTGTTGGTTTGATATACAATTTGAAATATTTTCACCAAACTGGTTAACAGCCTCCACGGCATTTTCTTAGTTATTGTGTTAAGACATTTATATTCTACATTTAGTAAATTTCGCATGTACCCTTGTAAGATGCACCAGAGGTTTGTGTTTTACCCAATTTTTAATGGAGTTACTTGCTTTTTTCTTCCTGATCCATTTGAGTTCTTTGTAGATTCTTAATTAGTCCTTTGTTAGATGAATAGTTTGTGAATAGTTTCTCCCATCCTGTAGGCTGTCTGCTTACTCTTTTGATTATTTCCTTTGGTATGAAAAAAACTTTTTAGTTTAATTAAGGCTTATTTATTTTTTGTCGCTATATTTGCTTTTGGAATCCTAGTCATAAATTCTTTGCCTAAGTCAATGTTTAGAAGAATTTTTCCTATGTTTTCTTCTAGAATTTTTATGATTTCAGGTTTTACATCTAAGACTTTAATCTATCTTGAGTTAATTTTTCTATTTGGTAAGAGATAGGAATTCAGTTATATTCTTCTGCATGTGGTTCTTCAATTTTGCCAGCACCATTTATTGAATAGGGCATTCTTTCCCTAGTGTATGTTTTTGTTTGCTTTATCAAAAATCAGTTGGTTTTAGCTATAGGGTTTTACTTCTGGCTTCTCTATTCTGTTTCAGTGATCTATGTGTCTGTCTTTCTACTAGTGCTATGCTATTTTGGTTTCTATAGCCTTGTAGTATAATTTGAAGCCTGATAATGGATACCTCCATATTTGTTCTTTTTACTTAGGATTGCTTTGGCTATTTAGACTCTTCTAAAATGTTTTTCTTGTTAAAAATATAGCACATATAGCTTACTGTAGGAAACATGGAAATTCAGAAAAATAAAAATAAGAAAATAAACTTCCTCCTTTTACCACTTGAAGTAGACCACCTTTAAATTTTCCATATAGTCTTTCAGTCTCTTTATACACAGTATAGATAGATAGATAGATAGATAGATTATATAATCTAATGTAAAGCATTTATCTTTTAGAAAACAAAATTATGTACAACAAATCACTGATATATGATTATTAACATGAATGTTGGTGAAACATGTAATATACAATAAAAGATGACAAGGCTACTGAAGTGTTTCACAACAAAATAACTTGATTTGAAATTAAAGAACTTGACAAATTAAGGTTCCAATTAGTGAGGTAACAAAACCATTAAGTTTCTGGAAAATGAAACAAAGTTTTATGTTGCTCTAGAAACAGTAAATTGTGGATCAATAAACATATTTAAATTATAATAAGCCAGTATAAGTTAGAGTATCGGAAAGCATATAGTAAATTTAACCATCCTCTTTCTTTCTTTCTTTCTTTCTTTCTTTCTTTCTTTCTTTCTTTCTTTCTTTTTATTGTTGGGGATTCATTGAGGGTATAAAAAAACCAGGTTACATTGATTAAATTTGTTAGGTAGAGTCCCTCTTATAATTATGTCCTGCCCCCAAAAGGTGTGTCACACACTGTCACCCCACCACCACCCTCCCTGCTTCCTTCTCTTTACTCTCCCTTCCTCCACCCCCTCTTTCATCTCTCTGCTCTTCCCTTCCCCAACCCTCACCCTCCTTCCCTCTCTACTCTCTCTTTCCCCCACCCCCCACCATGTACTAGGTCATCAACCATACTCATATGACAATCAAGTACATAGGAATCTTGCTTCTCCATTCTTGTGATGCTTTACTAAGAATAATGTGTTCCACTTCCATCCAGATTAATATAGAGGATGTAAAGGCTCCATCTTTTTTAATGGCTAAATAGTATTCCATGATGTACATATACCACAGCTTATTAATCCATACCTGGGTTGGTGGGCATTTAGGCTGTTTCCACATTTTGGCCATTATAAATTGAACTGCAATAAACAGTCTAGTGCAAGTGTCCTGATGGTAAAAGGATTTTATTCTTTCTGGTAGATGTCTAGTAATTGCTAGGTCCAGGGATTGCTAGACCAAATGGGAGGTCTAGCTTGAGTTCTTTGAGGATTCTCCATACTTCCTTCCAAAAAGGTTGTCTTAGTTTGCAGTCCCACCAGCAGTGTAAAAGTGTTCCCTTCTCTCCACATCCATGCCAGCATCTACAGTTTTGAGATTTTGTGATGTGGGCCATTCTTGCTGTGGTTAGATGATATTTCAGGGTGGTTTTGATTTGTATTTCTCTAATGCAACATATATTTTTAAAGTTGTAAATTTATTATATGTGAGCAGTTGTGTTATTGCTTTTAATATTATATAGTGATTATTACATGACAGAATTAAATGTTCTTCAAAAATGATTTTAATGAAATACATGCTTCATAATTGACCATTCAGACATGTCTATTAATGATCATCTCAAATTATCACTATAATAGTTAACAATGAATAAACTTATACAAAAAAACTTTGCTTCCATTTCTTCTACCAGAAGGTATGGAAGAAATGTATGAGTAATAAAGGCCAGCATGGTGGCTCACATCTTAATCCTAGCACTCAGGGAGGTGGAGGTGGGTAGATTGGTTGAGCTCAGAAGTTAGAGACCAACCTGAGCAAGTGAGACTCCATCTCTACTAAAAATAGAAAAACTAGCCAGATGTAGTGGTGCATGCCTATATTCTGGGCATAGGAGCACATGGTTGTAGTCCCAGCTCCTCCCTTCTAGGGAGGCTGAGGCAAGAGGATTGTTCAAGCCCAAGAGTTTGAGGGTACTATGAGTTATGATGCCCTGGCACTCTTCCCAAAGCAATAGAGTGACACTCTGTCTCAAAAAAATAATTAATTTATATATTTATTTTTAAAAACATTTAAAAATGTATCAACAATAAAGTATTCTTATATAATTATCCAAAATTATTGTTTCAGAAAAATTATACAAATTTATAAACAAATTAAGGTATTGCCTACTGTACCATCTCTTTCTAGCACTAAGTGTTATATTTTTTAGAATTTTAATTTGATGAAGAAATTGAATCTCTCTGTTGACTTTTCATTTTTATTACTAGTGAAATAGAATTTCCAAATCTTTATCAGCTATTAGAATCTCTTGGTAAATTAAATTTTTGTATACTCTTATTATTTTTATTTGGGGGAGATCTAAATGATGTAAATGGCTCATCACATATATATTAAATATAAAAACACTTCTAATTATTTTTTGCCATTATCGTAAATACAGTAGTTTTCAAAATTTGTCATTTATTTTTCCTTTTGTTTATCGGTTGTTTTATGTTATCAGTATTTTATTCTTAATAATATCCAAGTATTTTTTCTTCCAAGTAAAAAGGCATATATTTTCCCTGTTGACAAGGTGAAAAATATAAAACATAAAGATGAAATTTAAGCACTCTAATCATACCACTAAAATATTAACAAAGGAATAAAACAGAAGGCTTTCTATTTATGTATATATTTATATTTTATCAATGAATGACTTAGTTGTCATGTTTTTTGCAGTCTACTTTATCAATTTAGCAAAACATAATGAAAATTTCCTCAGATATTTAATATTCTTCTATAACTTTTAATACTTTTAGATTATTACATAACATTTTATAGTACAGATATAACACAAATTATTTAGCCAATCTGCCATTTTTACATTTTTAGGTTGTCCTTTATTTATTTCAATTACTCTGTTATAAATAAAGCTGACAGAAGCATTCTGGTGCAGATGTTAATCTAAAATTGTAAATTTATAGTTCAAAGAGTCTCTCATACAAACTGTGAAATCCACCTATTGTTTGGACCCACTGTGTTTGATTATCTATGTTCTTTCACTTTCACCCCAAATTATATTTTAAAGTTGAATAGAAAAAAAAATTCTTAAAAATTTGTATTTGCCGTTTTGATTACTTTAAATTTTTGATTTTTTTTAGCAATTTGACTTCTGAGCTTATGAATTGAATGATTATAATTTTCTCTACTTTTTCCTTGGGTCATCTATAAGAATCTCTTGACATCAACTTACACATAGTACCTCCTTTGTAATTTATATTTTAATTTCTATGTTAGGTTTTTAGTACTCAAACATTTAATTTTTAGGGTCCAATCAATACGTATTTTAATAAATTGTTCCTTAGAACACATGCTAAGAAAGACTTTCAGAATGCTAAAATAAATGTTAATTAAAGTAATACTATATATTTAAATAACATAATTGTTCTTCAGATTTAACTAAATCTTTATTTTTACACTCAAATCATTGTTATATTGGATACCTTTTGTTGTAAAGGTGAGTCTGTAACATCATTTTCCCCTCATATTGCCCCAGAGTTGCCTATTGAATTGTTTCTTGGTATGCAATGCTCTTGGGCTTTATTCTGTCAATTATTTCTCTAAAGTACAAAACTTCAAAGAATAGACAAAGAGACATAATAAAATATTTTAATACTTGAGAGAATGTAATAAAACATCATGGAATAGCATTATAAAATGTTTTAGTATCTGATTGTGCATGTATGTCTGCTCTAATTTTCTTAACTTTTTGGAATTATATTACATGTGTTTATTCATTCATTAGTAACTAACATCTTTACAATACCACCTTTTTCTTCATGTACACATCACCCAATTCATCAAGGTATCCTCCTAGTAGTATGAAAATGTACTACATTCCATAACAACATGTCTCTTTTGACTTGCTTAACATTTTATATTTGATATAGGGAAAATTTTTATTCTAACTAGTTTCTTTTTCAGAAGTATAGGAAAGCTCCTTGTTTAATAAATGGTCCATTTATTGAACTTCTTAGTATTAATTGCTTTTTGTCTTCTTGAAATGTTGTTATCTTTTCCGTCCCAATATTTATACCTATCTATTGATATTTACCTTTCTTATTGTATTAGTCAATATTTCCAATACTACTTATGACACTTAACTCCTGTGGAGTTTGGCTGGCTTTAAAAAATTTGAGACTTCACCCAAAGATGCCCACAATTTTTTTTTTTTTTTTTTTTTGCAGTTTTTGGCCAGGGCTGAGTTTGAACTCACTACCTCTGGTATATGGGGCCGGCACCCTACTCCTTGAGCCATATGTGCTGCCCCACAATATTTTTGTATATGAATGTAATACATAAATTGAGATATGTATATTTATTCATCTTTTGCAGTAGAGAAATTCCATAGCTCTTATCAGATTCTCAAAAGATTACATAGCCTCTAAGATTAAAAACCTCTGCTCTCATGTTTTCCTCATAAGTGTGGTATGGGCTATTATGTTTACATAGATGTTAAGATTGTATTTAAAAAATAATCTCCTTTTCCTGTTTGACCAGAACTTTGATATTTTTAAAAATCAACAATTAACATAGAATTATATAAAATACATTTTGGGGATCTACTGAGATTAACATTTTTTAAATTGAATTGTTGATAGGATGAATCCTGCCTTAACATTAATTAACTGTATGCCATATATCCACTCTTGAAGTAAATCTACTTTATGATAATATATTAGTGAGATATATAATTTGGATTCACGTTGCTAAAATTCACGTTTATTTATGGTTTTTGCATCTCTACTTACAAGTGAGATTAATCCACAAGGATTTATACATGTGTTAATACTTTCAATTTTAGAATAAGACTTTTTTGTCATAATTCTGGAACATTGTTCTCTTCATTCTGAAGAGGTTTAAATGAACCAATATCTATCTGTTCCTTAAAGATTTGAAACAACTAATTCACACAACTATGCTGGATCAGTACCATTTTTGCTCTACACTTTTAAAGATTTCTTTCACTTGTATTTTTATATTTTTGATTCAAGGTTGGATCTTTTATTTTACCAGAAAAACAACCATTTCAAAACTTTTAATATATTTAATAATTTGCCTATTAAACTAATTATGTATAGGGATATTCAGAGCATTCCCTTCTACTTAAAAATTTTTCCTTCTGCATCTGGGGCTAATTTCCATTTGTTATTCATAATATTTTTATTTGTGTTTTTTAAATTAGTAGGGAAAGTTACAAAAGTATCAAACCTTTAAAAATGGTTTTTAATTTTCAGATGATTGTGGATTTGCATTCACTTATAAGAAATAATATGGAGTGATCCGATGTAGTCTTTACCTAATTTCTCCCAAGGATAACATCATGAAAGACCATAGTACTGTATCACAACCAGGATGTTGACATTAATACAGTCCAGTTGTAGAACATTCCATTCTATGAAAAGCCCTCATGTTGGTCTTTTATAGTGTTATCCACTCATCCATGTCCTCTCCTTAATCATTGGCAACCACTAATTTGTTTCTCATTTCTATAAACAGGGATATTCTATGAGTAGAATAATATGCATCTGTTTTTTTATCCCTTAACATAATTCTCTGGAAATTCATTCAGGTTGTCACGTGTGTCAATGGGTTATCCTTTTTTATTGGTGCTTACATCAGGGTACAGATGAACCATAATTTGTTTAGTCATTAATCTATTGAAAAACATTAGGGTTTTTACCAGTTTGGAGCTATCTGAGCACAGCAACTAAAAACATTATGTTTTTGTGTGAACATAGGGAAAACATTTTCCTGGGAAAATATTCAGAACTACAATTGCTGGATCATATGGTAACTGCCTGCTTAGTTTTTTAAAGAACTGCCAAACTGTTTTCTAGAGTAGCTATATACTTTACATTTCTGTCAGCAATGATTATTACTCTAATCACCAGCACTTGGTGTTGTCATTAATTTTTCTTTTATTTATTCTTTAATAATATGTATGTAATGATATATCATAGTAGTCTTAATAAGCATGTAAATTAATACATTTCCTTAATAATGAATGATAGTGAAAACTTTTTATTTTTTGTTTTTTTGTGGTTTTTAGGGGTACTTTTTATTTGTTTTGTTTTCTTGTAACCATTTTCCTGTCTGGTCACTTAACAGAATTGCTCCTTGTTTTCAAAATTTAAAAAAAAAGCCTTTATTAATATAAAGTCATATGTTTGTGTAGTTCTGTTAAAATTTGCTTTGTACTTGGGGTTCTTTTGGTTCAAAAACTCATGTCTTTCATTAGCTCAGAGATACTTATTCTTTCCCTGGCACTTCTTTGAATATTTTTCCATTCCCTATCTTTTGTTCTTTCATTCTGGTCTGCCCATTGAATTGATTTTATACTTGTGTTTTACTCTATTATTCTCATATTTTTAATCCTTTTGTAACTTTTCCTAGTAATTTAATATAATTTCTCAAATTCATATTTTAGTTAACAAATTCAGTTCTAGCATTGTTCTCCATGGCCTTTTAATTCAAAAACCATAGCTACCCTTACCCCAGGAGGTCTTTTCTGCTCTAAGGCTATTATTTTTCATGACTACTTACTCAATATTTCATAGTTATTTGTTGTGAGTAACTAATGAAGACAATGCAATGTCTCTCCACTTTCTTTCAGACAATTTTTTGAGAAGGAAGACAACTGCTCTTAGGCCTTGGATTCATCTCATTAATCTAAACTGGTATGCTTTCAAATCGCCCATGATTTTGTTTATTTATTATGAATGACAGAGGGTTGGTTTGTCTTGCAAAGACAATAGGAGAGTTTCTAGTTGAGATTCTGTTTCTGGCATCATTTGTCTTTTTATCAATTTTTTTTTTAAACTTTTATTTACTTCTCTAAAGTTAAGCCCAAAACTGTAGACCTGGCTTTAGTTAATTTTTAGTTCTTTCAAGAAATCTTAGATCAGTTTTATTATAATTCTATTCTAAGAATAATTTTCTTTTCTTAGATGTTCTGGAGTTTTAAATATGACCTTGAAATTCAAATTATTCACCAAGACCTGCTTAATATTTAGCATCTTTTCAATAAATTTGCAACTGGAAAATGGATTGTGAGTGAGGATTGATAGTGATGATGAATATACCCCTAGTCTTCTAGGCATACAGCTCTTAATCCCACCCTATACCACCCAGTCTGAAAACAATGGCAGAGTGATCTTTCTACATTATCAGTCTGCTGCTAAATATGCAGGTGAATCTCCTCATCTGTAACATAAAGTCCATTAATCTGAAAGAAAAATAAAATAATATCCTTAGTATGGTTAAAAGTCTTTTTATATAACATGTTAAAAACATTGACTACATCCTTGTTTGTCATCTACTTCATGTCAGTTCTGCTTTTTACTGCTCCTAATAATGTTGGTGTTTTTTATTTTGTTTTTAATGACAGTTTCCTAACTACATCCCATTCCTTTTTATTTATCCGAGCCTCTCAATCCATTTCACTTTCCAGCTTCATCTCACAATTTCTCCATTAGAATGCCATATCCTAAATTACCAATATAGTAAGAAAAAAAGAGCATTTTGATAACTGCAAATTAGAAACCAATGGTACAAAATTGGGATCCAGTTGAACATAGATAATCTCCTAAACATCTTGATATTAATGATCGTTCTCTAAGTTATCTTCTCTTCTGTCTATACTGTGACTTTGCATAAATTCTGATTCTAATTCTCTTAGGTATCAATGAGTCCTCAAATAAGGCAGAACAGTCCAATAAATGTGGTTTAGTAGAAATCAGAAGGACTTTGGAATACAAAAGATGTGGTTTAGAGTCAAGATCTGGGACATAATTGCAATTCCTAAAATTCTCTGAGGTCAGATGGATGTGTAAACTGTCCTTAACATGCTAGCCCCTCACTTTCCTCTCAAATTCTAGCAAGGCAAGAAAAATTTATGAAGAGTAGAAAAATTATTATTTGCATTATTCCACAAATGTTTTTGGTACTCCCTTTTAAACACTCATGGTTCTGAATTTGCATGGCCTTTCTTTACAGGTTGACTTGTAAATAGGAAAATATCAACTCCTCCAGAAGCTGATTCTGGCTCATTTCAAAGCTTAGGCTCTGACCATTGTGTCTTTGTTTTTAGATAACATCAGGCCCTTCCTCCTTCAGCTGAGATCCTGACCCTACTATCTTCCTGACCTTAAAAAAGAATGTGAAAAGCAAATCCAGAGTGTAAACTCCTCCAATCAAGAAGCTCCACATGACCACAGTTGGGGATTTTTGCCTACACCTATGGCTACAGGAAACTGGACAAGAGTGAGTGAATTTATTCTCATGAGCTTCTCCTCCTTACCTACCGAAATACAGTCGTTACTCTTCCTCACCTTTCTAATCATTTACCTGGTCACTCTGATGGGAAATAGCCTCATTATTCTGGTTACCCTGGCTGACACCACACTGCACAGTCCCATGTACTTCTTCCTCAGAAACTTGTCCTTCTTGGAGATTGGCTTCAACCTAGTCATTGTGCCCAAAATGCTGGGGACCCTGCTTGCACGAGACACAACCATCTCCTTCCTTGGATGTGCCACTCAGATGTATTTCTTCTTCTTCTTTGGGGTGGCTGAATGCTTCCTGCTGGCAACCATGGCTTATGACCGCTATGTGGCCATCTGCAGTCCCTTGCACTACCCAGTCATCATGAACCAAAGGACACGTATCAAACTGGCTGTTGCCTCCTGGTTTCCTGGCTTTCCTGTAGCTACTGTGCAGGCCACCTGGCTCTTCAGCTTTCCATTCTGTGGCACCAACAAGGTGAACCACTTCTTCTGTGACAGCCCACCGGTGTTGAGGCTGGTCTGTGCAGACACAGCACTGTTTGAGATCTATGCCATAGTGGGAACAGTTCTGTTCGTCATGACACCTTGTTTGCTGATCTTATGTTCCTACACTCGCATTGCTGCTGCCATCCTCAGGATTCCATCAGCTAAAGGGAAACACAAAGCCTTCTCTACATGCTCCTCCCACCTCCTTGTTGTCTCCCTTTTCTATGGATCTTTAAGCCTCACATATTTTCGGCCAAAATCCAATAATTCCCCTGAGAGCAAGAAGTTGCTATCCTTGTCCTACACTGTTGTGACTCCCATGTTGAACCCCATTATCTATAGTCTGAGGAACAATGAGGTGAAGAATGCCCTCAGCAGGACCATCCACAAGGCCCTCACCCACAGGAAGAGTATCCCGTAGACATTAAGAAGTAAGACTAAATTCTGTTGAATTACCAACAATCAATCTTGCCTTTGAGATTCTTATTTTCATACCTCTATTGAGATGAAATTCAGTTGCTGAAATGGCTACTGAAAAGCTCAGTGAAGAGAAAAGAGTAAGAAATTAAGTGACACCTCTGCCTGCCCATTGTAGACTTACATGTTTTTCTTATTGTGTATTTGCCGATATTCACATTCCTGTGTAACATACATTTCATGAGTAATTTTACATGGGAAACACAAAGTAAAAGTGTGCAAAACACATTAAAATCATTTTGTCATTTCTTTGGGGGAAATCAGATTGTTCACTCATCAGGTAGAAAATCCTATGATCCCTCCCAATGCATAACTCCCCTCACTGTCCTATTTCAGTTAATCTGCTCTTGAAGTTGTGCTAGTTCTTTTAAACTTATTGGTATGAAGTAGGCAGTGTCATAAAGCAGATCAATATTTCCCATGTGTTTCACTTCATAACTCCAGTAATCATTTCCTTCTTTACTAGATTTTTCCTAGGAAGAATGACCTGAGCTTACGTATGCTCAGATCCTATATTCAGGTTCCAATACTTTGTTGAAGTAATATAAACTTTAGTCATGATACTGCTTTCATTAAAACTTAAAATAAATCCCAGTCAACTTTTCCTTAACCACAAAAAGATTTTTCATTCTTTTTAGAACTTCACAGTACTTTACTTCATAGACATACCATCACTTATTTAATTGGTCTTTTATAACTGCTAATCATGCTATAAAAATACACATATACACATGCCTTCTCATATTTTTTCTAGCATATCTAACATACATATAGAAATTGGATTTCTTGAGCAATGGGTAAATATTAATACATATGTAATGTTGATATATATTGGCAAACTTCCCTCCAAAGGGATTGCATGATTTTACATTCTGACCAGAAATGTCTAAGTATGCTTTTCTCTATAACCTCAACAATAACATTTCATCATGAAACATCTGGAATTTTTCTTATTTAATTTTTTGAAAACTCAAAGACATTTAAATTTAGATAAATAAATTTTGAAGAATAAAAATAAATATAAGTAAATCAAAGGAAAGATGTACTTTTCTTTTCTTTCTTTTTTTTTTTTTCTTGAAGGCAGAATATCAAGCTGTTGTCCTGGGTAGAGTGCCGTGGCGTCACAGCTCATAGCAACCTCAAACTCTTGGGCTTAAATGATTCTCTTGCCTTAGCCTCCCAAGTAGCTGGTACTACAGGTGCCTGCCACAACGCCTAGCTATTTTTTTTTTTTTTTGATTATGTCATTGTTTAGCAGACCTGGACTAGATTCGAACCCACCAGCTCTGGTGTATGTGGCTGGCACCCTAACTGCTGAGGCACCAAGCCAAGATGTACATGTCATTCAAACTTCTGAGTTCATGATTTAGATGATTAGGAGTTGGTGATGTCTTGGCATTCTATTTTCTATTCTTGAAGCTTCCTTTCATCTTTGTTTTTTTCCAAATCCATCTCATCTCTTAAGGTCCCACTGTGATTCCTCAAGCAACATAAATTATTCTTTCCTGTACACATCCACTTCAAGACTATCAATAGATAAATTAAATTTTATATATACTATTCTGCACTTATTTTCACGTTTGCTTTCCTCCCACCCATATGTAACTCCTGTAACTCTTTGAAAATAAGAATTAACATAGGTATCCCTGAAAATTTTATGTTCTATAAAACTCTGTACTCAAAATATTATAGGGAAATAGGTTTAGGGTTAAACTTAGATTCAAAATAATGTAGAACCTTCACAGTTAGCCACCTCTCTACACTGACTACCTCTTTAAGTTAACCTAATTTTCATAGGCTGGAAATGTACCAGATGTACATATAAGTACTGTAAACCTACTTTCTTATGTGGACCACCTGCGTATGTTGACCAATTTTTTACAGTCCCTTGGGTGGTCAACCTGCAGAGGTTCTACTGTATTAAAGAGAAGTCCTTAATTGAGTAGGAAGAGTTGAGCAGGAATGGAGAAGAAACTAAGCAAAGGTATAATTTCAAGCAAAATCCCAGACTGAGCCTGACCCAGAAAGGAAGCCCAGAGCATAAACAAACCTACAGTCTGTTTGCATCAACTCATAGGAAATAGGCTTTTGTACTCCAGCTCCAGGCAAACATTGGCTCTTGTGGACCCTAGGGTAGGGAAGAGAGAAAAATAAAACTCCCAACCATCTCTGTCTCCTGGAAGGGTCCTCAGTGCCCAAGGACAATCTTCTGAAGATTTCCTATTCAAGCTGTTACAGAGAAAGTTTACCAGTAAGGCTTGTGCTAAGAGTTCTTACCACACACACACACACAGAAATTTTTTAAAGTGATAGGTATGTGTATTACCCTGATAATTTTTTTTAGAGTTTGCAGAAGCTTGCACAGAGCTGTTGAAAGTGATGTAAAGTGACTGAGGAGGAACTACAAGTGTCTACCGCAGACTTCCCTTCAGAAGCGCTTTTAAAATGTTTGAGTCCAGAAAAATCCACAAAGCTTTTCGCTAGAACCTTAAAAAATTACTACTGGAACTTTAATTCCAGAAAAGAGTTCAATGTGTGGTGACCTCTCCAACTTCAACATTCACCAGTGTGAGTCACTGATACATTTATTTACCTCCAGATTTTTCCATGAGTAATGTGAACCAAGCACAAATACCTATATTCAAACTCATCTCTCAAAGCTATGCACTGACTATTAGAAAGAATAGTTTAACACATAAATAAAAATAAATATTCTATTTAATTCATAATTTTCAAGGCATCTATTTTTCACAAAAGTCTCAAACCACACATCATTACATAGGGCAGTGATAATTCCTTTATCTCCCACTTTTATAGGGCCCCCTTTGAGATTGCTGGAACTGAGAAAGTAGCTCATGGTAACTAACCTCCTAAAGGCTTTTCTCTTGGCTATCCAAAAACATGGCTGAAGACTTAAGGTTGCTGCCATAATTATTTTATAAAATTATTATCCTATTGTCTCATGCTGATAGTTTATGCCCAGGGAGAGAGGGAAAGGTGGTGCCATTTTTGAAGCTACATCATTTTATTCTAGTTACATATTCATCATAGTTGTAATCTCACATTTTTATATGATTCTTTGGTGTTGTCTTCAAACACGACCTGTATGTCCTATGGAGCCATGGACTATGTCTAATAAATTTATTATTAAACACTTAGTGCTTGTTTATATGTTAGGCATCAAGTTAACATTTGTTAAATGAACAAATATTCTAAGAGGATCTTAGGCATTTGTTGATTTTTCATTATAGCCTGTGTTTATGGTTGCTCTTCCTCCAAGTCCTAGAGAATAGGACTAGAGATGAGAGGAAGAATGGCAGAGGGAAGTCAGGTGGCCGTATCCACCCTCACACTATCCCTGGTTGTATCTATGAAAGCATGGCGGCCACGTAAGCATGGGGGCATGACCCAAAAAAAGGGGGGGTCATCAGAGAAAACAATAAATAGCTCTTATTTTTTATTCATTGGGTCACTTCTCTATTATCACTTTTTTTCTTTATTTTGGAATATGAAGAGTTTCCATAGAAGAGAGTGCAAAATCAATGTGCTATTCTAATCAATCAAAATGGAAATTTTTAAGTTACATAGATAGGAGTGAGACAGAAGCTCAGTATATTAAATATGGCTTGTGGAAAAAAATTCAAGCACATAAGTGCAGATACCACACTAGAGACCAAGCAAAGAATAATGAACAAGTCAGATGTCACTACTTCTTTCAGTAGGAAACATACAATCAAATGTCTCTTTCAGAAATACTGTGAGAAATGTCCATTTAAGTCTTTAGATGAAGCCCTTATTATTAGGGGAAATTCTATCCCATAGAATTCTATCCATAGCAGTGAATTCGTCTCACTCTCTCAACTTTACTCCTATTCCAGAAGGGTTAGGATGTTGGGATTGTTAGTCAAACTTTTCTCTCCTTGTCTTAACCTGGATTAATAACCTCCCCAATCAAGGGCATCCCTAACTACTTCTAGCTTTTATTAATATCCTCCACTTGATTTAGACAGTAATTAATGGGTTCTCTTCCTCTTGTTTGAAAACATTTTCTGAGTCCAGTTCAGAAATACTCCTGAGAACCAGCCCAAAGGGCATCAAAAGTGAGAGGAAATGGAAAATAACACTGCTGTGCTCCCCTAATCTCTCTCAGGTACACACCTTGGAGGATAGGTAGAATACCGAGTTTTTTCCCTTTGCACTTATAACCTCACATATGTAGGAAAAGATGGAGCTGCAATAAAGCCCTTCCTCCAACTATAAGAATGCAGAATCCTCATGACTTTTTGGACTCCGGGAACTCCCTCGAACTTAGACCTTTCAGAAAGTGTATCTATGACTTCACTGGAGGAAAAGGAGGCATTGTGGGAATCACTTCTCTACAGTAAACAGCAGGGAATGAAATAGTCCTGAGACCCAACCTGGAACCCTCTAGAGAGATCAGCACAGGCCCAGCACAGAACTACTCTGGAGTGATGACTACTGCACAGCTCAGAGCTCCTTTACAGGGGCTGATCCAGTCATAGCCCAAGATTCAGCTAGATGACTGATACAGCCCTGGGTCAAAGATTCTCTGAGAATATGATAAAGTAACATTCAGAGTTCACCAACAATGTGGACTGAGGCAAGGACAGACCAGAATGTCTTTGGAATGCCTCATATGGACACATCCCAGGGCTTCTCTAGATTAACTTGTACAGACAAAGCCATAATTTAGGACTCTTTTGGATTGGAGTCAATCACAGCAATGGTTCAAGGCTGCCCTAAAGTGACTGACACAGACCAGGGCTTCTGGAATTTATACAGACAGGTCCCATTCGCAGGAGGTGAGTAAAGGGTGAGAGGACGGGACACAGACTAGAAACTTCTTAGAAATGCATTCGCTTTGACACATTTGTGAGGGACAAGAAAAGAGATCAGGGTCTCAGGTAAAGAACTTGGAGATTTATAGGACTTGACAAATCAGAGAAACTGACAAGGATAGGGAACAATAGTAAGCTCACTATTGTGCTTTAGAATGCTCAAAGTGTTTCCATACTTTCTATCTCATTTCACTCTCAGAACCACCCTCTCAGGGTATTTAAGTCATTTTATCATAATAATAATAATCATTTTACGGTTGAGAAAACTAAAAGTCTAAAAAGGTCATATCAGTAGCACAGTATCTCATGATTAAAAAATAAGTAATTGCCCCTATGGCTTCAAAGTCCTTGCCATTATAACTGTGGAAGTTCACAAAATTGTCTAGATAAGCATGTTATCTAGTTCTTCTCATTGAAACAAAACACAGACTCTCTCCAAGGCATTACCCTAAATAGGAGATGTTACCCTAACTGGAGGCAGGGCTTCATTGCAGCTCCATCTTTTCCTATAGAGAGATGTAGCTGACCAGACAACCTCTTTAAGTTTCCTGGTAACTTTCCTCCCTCTCTCTCTCTCTTCCTATCTCTGAGGGCTGCAGTCATATCCTCACTTATCAAATGTTGTGTGCTCTGCAAAACCAGTATTAAAGTAGTACTTGAATTATACTTCCTGATAACAATTTTGCAGCCATAGCTATGCACATGTGGTTATAGGAAGGTCAATTCTTCAGAATCTTCCCAGCAACTTACCCCTACCCTCTCTTCCCTACTTAGGAGGAGGAAAACATAAAAATTAAATGCAGAAGAGAAAGATGAAAGACATGAAAGAGAAAGAGAAGAAAGGATAAATCAATAGATAGAAATCGATCGAAAGAAGGATATATAAAGGAGAAGGTTAGAAAGAGATCAAGAGAAATGAAGGAAAATGCAGGATTACATGCTATGAGATGGGGGCAGATGCAAAGTTCTAAGTCAGGTTTTCTTTTCTTTTTTTTTAATTTTAATTTTAATTTTAATTTTTTTTCTTGAGACAGAGTCTCAAGCTGTGGCCCTAAGTAGAGTGCCATGGCATCACAGCTCACAGTGACCTCCAACTCTTGGGCTTAAGCAATTCTCTTGCCTCAGCCTCCCAAGCAGCTGGGACTACAGGCACCCACCACAATCCCAGCTGTTTTTTTTATTGCAGTTGTCATTGTCGTTTAGCAGTCCTGGCCAGGTTCAAACCCACCAGCCTCAGGGTATATGGCCGGCACCCTATCATGAGCTACAGGCGCCGCCATAAGTCAGGTTTTCATATTGTTTCTCTCAGCCTGGAGATGCAAGAGGGGACCATTTTAGGGGACAGGAGAAAAGTGAAAGCCAAACAGGTAGAGCACCAAGCCCTGCCCTTGTTCAACCTCATGATTTAAGTGTTGCAATTCCCTGCAAAATTTGGTCTGAAACAAAAGAGGGGGCGGCATCCCTGCCTTAAATGTTAAGGAAACTATTATTAGGCATCTGAAATTTTCCTTGGCTTCACTAACTAAACATGTAACAATACTCTGGTAACTTCTGATTTCTTGACCTGAGGACCTTTTCCTTCCAGCCCTTTGTCACAGATTCGCCAGTGGCCAACCACATCATCTGGTTATGTGTCCTTAGGAAACTCTCAAACTGTGCTGTGAGGCACTTTTACTCTGGTTTCAAATGTCATCGGTCTTGGCTACATCTCATTGGATTATTTTCTACCTATCTAGCCATGCTTTACCAAAAGGTGAGATTTATAGTCTTTTTGAAAGTATAGGAATTTGTAGTAATATCAATAATAATTATACAACAAGTCTTAAAATTTGTATACTGTTCCATAATTGTGCATTTATTTTTATCTCTCTTACCAGGCAATAATTTAAAACATTATTAAAAGGATTTCATTCACAAAAAATTAAAAAGAAAAACCATGATTAACGCTTCATGGATTCACTAAGAATTTCATGACAAAGCACCTCATTAACTTTCTAAGATAAACATTAGTATGCTAGGATAATTAACTAATGCCATTAAAATAAATGTTATTTAGTAATTCAACAAACATTTATCCTTACTTAGTAGGTACCAGGCAATGTAATATGGGTACAATGATGGATATGATTTTGTTTGTGTCTCCAAAGATTATATAAATTGCAAGAGGGGATATATATGTAAAAAATAATTACACAAGGAAAGAATATTCATTAACATCCAGTTGCAGGATGGAAATGGTCAAAAAAGGCTTTACAGGGAAGATGACTTTACATCTCAGATTAAAGAATGAATGTTAATACGGTTTATCTGCATTTCATTAAGACATTTGATAAACTCCTAACCTAAAACTGTGTTTGTTTTTTTATACCCAACCAGTGTCTGAAATGATTTAAAGTCACTTATTAAAAACATAGAATGTTTTGCATAGAATATTTTGAAAAATTATAGATTAAAATTTGGTATCGGTCCACTTTAGGATATGGCTTAAGTGATATGGCTCAGATACTTGACTCTGTCTCAGGAAATATTTTGATTAAATATTTGAGGCTATGGCATTCTGAGTGATACAAAGCTATTCTAATAGAGTAAAGCTTTAAAATATTTTATCAGAACATAGCAAAAAAGTTAAACAAAATAAATATATCTTGGAAGATAATCTAATATAACACCTATACAAAAAAAAAAAAAACACTCAGAGACTGGACTGTAGACTCAGCTACAATAACATTATCAACCTACTGTAAAAATAATCAAGCCTTAGGCGACATCAATTACTGAGCACTTGGATTTAAGCACTCTGCTAGGCATAAAAGGTATAATACTCAAAGAACCTATTTGTCATAGTGTTAATATTAAGTTACAATAACATAAAAAGATGTACATGTACACAATTATAAAAGCGCTCTAATGGAGGTTTGCTCAAGCTGTTATGAGAGTAATTCCTTGATTCTGCCAATCTGGGTCAGAGAAAACTTCACAAAGAATGTTTCAGCTGAGACTTGCAGAGATGAGCAGAAAGTTGCAGTAATCGTGGGAAGAGTTTTCTAAGAGAAGAGAGCTGAATGTACAAATGCAAGGAGGGTGGGGTGAAAGGAGGACATAATGTGTACAAGGAATAGAAAATATTTTGTTGTGACTAGAGCATCAGCTGCATGGGGGATTTGAAGCGGCAAAAATAAGCATAGATAAGAGAAAAAATATGTAGTTAAAGAGTTTGTACTTTATTCCAAAGGTAGTAGGGAATGATTGCAAGACAACAACTGCCTTAATCAGTGTTGCTGTCAGATCACATACAAGATGAGGATGGTTAAAAGAGAATGATCTGAAAACAAGTTTCTACAATACTCCAGGCCAAATGAAATGAAAGCCAGAACCTAAAGGCAGTAACACTCAGTCAGTGTTTCGGAGGAAAAATAATCAAGCCTGTGGGATGTATTAAAAAATTATATTTCAGTTCCTGGCTTGTACTTTGGGACAGTGTCATTTGCTGAAATAAAATGCAAGGAGAAGGTTTGAGGTACAGGAAGATGATGAGTACAATTTATATCTCTTATTACTCTTTAAATTCATGTTAATTATAGTTGTGTATGGCTATATTCCTTATGAATGTGGTTCACTATACCAATATCATGTCTTTATAGATTTTTCCCTGATTATTTCTCAAATTTTCTTCATCTATTAATTCATTCAGTAACACATTATTGTGCATCTATTTTCTTGGGCATTGTGATAAAAATTCGAAGAACCCAATTTCTATTTTAAAGGAGCATACCATCTAAAGTACAAGGCAGAGACATAAACTGACAATTATTCTAAAACAAGGACTATGAAAGTGGTATTCCAGTTCTTCAATGCTGCTAATACTATTAATACCTGTTGCTCATCTTTAGAACTTGTTTTGTTTTGTTCTTACCATCCTATACCAGACCCTCTGGCTTGTCCTCAACTGTGGGCTCAGATTATCCCATTCTGGAAACATAGGTGAAAATGTCACCTAACGATTATATCCATTACTTGGAGTCAGACCACCCAGGATACATATCCTGATGCTAATGCTTGCTGGCTACCTTGGAAAAATACTCAACCTCTCTGTCTCAGATTCATTGACTATAAATTAGTATCTGTATCTTTAGGTTGTTGTGAGAATTACATACAATACACTTGTATGTAATTTATGACATCAAATGACACTTATTTGATGCTTCATAAATGTTCATTATTACTATGAAAATAGATGAGGTAGCAAAGAACTTTTCATGGAAGAAGCAATGCTTTTGTTGGCTTTTAAAAAAAATGAATAATAGCAAAAAAATTAAAATAACATTTTCTCCCTTTTTTCATCTTTATCTACCTCTTTCCATCACCACCCTAATTTCACCTCTTACACCTGCTCAGGACTTTTACTCAGATACCATCTTCTTAGTAAAGAATTTCTCTGATATGCTGCACCCCCAAATGTTTATCTCCTCCTCCAATACTTTATTCTTCTCCATTACACTAATCACCATCTTATATACATCATTCTATTATAATAACATAATTTGTTTATCATGTGTCTTTCCTATGACAAGGTGAGTTATATGAAAATAGAGATTTTTGCTTGTTTATTTACTAATGTATTATCCTTGGTATTTAGAACAATACTTGACACACAGAATTATCTTGTGATAATCAACATTTATTGAATAAATTATTTTGTCCTAGGGATCGAATAGTAGGGGCCACAGTGAATTTGGGAAATAAATTGAATAAGAAGATTTTCAAAAATAGATCTAGTATTATGTTAAAATAATTGATGTTTAGCACTTATTGGGTGTTTATTATGTACAAGAAAACATGCTAATTGTTTTAGCTTCATACTTTAATTTAAGTTTATAGGTATCTGAAAGAATTTCAATTGTAAAGCTTAGTTACTGATGCAATGATGAAATCTTCTGTCTTTTTCATAGGATTTCTTCCTGTTAGTCACACTTGCATATTTTAGTTGAAATTTATTAACATGTAAAATGTGTGCTTCAAATTTCTTCAGAGTCAAAACACAAGTCAACCAAGGGCTGATGAAAAGTTTATGCTTACTGCAGCTGGCGTCTACCCATAGTTCTGATGCTATCCTGATACACAGCTACAGGGAGAATATTTAGCCCTGGGATCAAGATAAGCTAAACTTCCTGCATTGTGCATCTTCTTGTTTAGACTGCAATTTTCTGGGTGTAGAAATGGAGATTCATATAATACAGTGAAATTGTGCTCAGTATAGCCTTCTTGAGATTGGGACACATTCACGTCTTCTCCTCAAGACTCCTTTGGTGATTGGTTAACTTTCCTACATTTTCTTCTTCTTCCAACACCTTTGTTTTGCAAAAACACACCCTGCCTGACCTCACTACCTTTCATTATGAGTCAAGACACCTCTCTTCATAGACGCTTGGCCTGGCTGTTCTAGAGCTACTGACCATTGAAGAGAGAGAAGGTGGGGTCATGAAAGTGAAGTTGTGACTATGACCATCCTCTACAGAGAAGAGAAAAATCAGGACATGTATAGAAACATATGCTATGTTTCAATTCAGGAAAAAGAATAGAATTCTTCCAAAATAATTGTGAACCCAATGGTTAAATTTGTTTTACTGTATTTCAGAGAGTACAGATGGTTGATCCTCAACAACTACAATGAGAAAGGTGGAGAATGAGTCTACAGGTGGTTATTTCTTTTTGAGGGGGTTGATGGAAGTATAAATAATAGATGGAGATTTTTCTTACCTTTCTAGAGTTTAAATGTGCAGTGAAATCGTGGGAAGAAAAATGATGTGGAAAAACTGGACAATTGTCAGTGAATTTGTTCTCGTAAGCTTCTCTGCCCTGTCCACTGAGCTGCAGGCTTTACTGTTTCTCCTTTTTTTGATAATTTACCTGGTTACTTTAATGGGCAATGTCCTCATCATCTTGGTCACTACAGCTGACTCTGCACTACAGAGTCCTATGTACTTCTTCCTCAGAAACTTGTCCTTCCTGGAGATAGGTTTCAACTTGGTGATTGTGCCCAAGATGCTGGGGACCCTGATCATTCAAGACACAACCATCTCCTTCTTTGGCTGTGCCACTCAGATGTACTTCTTCTTCTTCTTTGGGGCTGCTGAGTGCTGCCTCCTGGCCACTATGGCTTATGACCGCTATGTGGCCATCTGCAGTCCCTTGCACTACCCAGTCATCATGGGCCGCAAGTCCTGTGCCCAGCTGGCAGCTGCCTCGTGGTTCTCAGGGATTCCAGTGGCCACTGTTCAAACCACATGGATTTTCAGTTTCCCTTTTTGTGGCCCCAATAGAGTGAACCACTTCTTCTGTGACAGCCCTCCTGTCATTGCACTGGTCTGTGCTGATACCTCTCTGTTTGAACTAGAGGCTCTGACAGCCACTGTCCTATTCATCCTCTTCCCTTTCTTGCTGATCCTGGGGTCCTATGTCCGCATCCTCTCCACCATCTTCAGGATGCCATCAGCTGAGGGAAAACGAAAGGCCTTCTCCACCTGCTCCTCCCACCTCCTGGTTGTCTCTCTCTTCTACAGCACTGCCATCCTCACGTACTTCCGACCTCGATCTAGCAACTCTCCTGAGAGCAAGAAGCTGCTGTCGCTGTCCTACACAGTGGTGACTCCCATGTTGAACCCCATCATCTACAGCTTGAGGAATAGTGAAGTGAAGGCTGCACTGAAGCGGGTGGTCCACAGGACCCTGGGCCCTCAGAAACTGTGACTGATTTAGATGGAACTTTGGAATGCAAGGGAAAAAGAAGAAGAAGAAGAAGAAGAAGAAGAATCAATTTCTCCAATGAGTTTTGACTCTGTCCATTTTCCAGGTGACATACTATGCTTGCCTAGATTTTGAACTTTTCACTAGTATCCATTTCTGAAAGAAAGAATATGAGTTATGAAGGAAACCAATGCAGCTGGTTCAGTACTCAATGAGACCATGGCACCAACGTGTCTGGGGATGCTGCTGGTTTACATAAATTAGGATCTTCTGAAGGTTGCTAATTTCACTACATTTCTTGTTTGTTTTAACCTTTCTTGAATTTCTTCATTCATTACATTTCATAATTTTCTGCTTTATGTTCTTCTATTTGTCCAAAACCTTATCTGCATATTTATAAGGTTTCTTCTTCAAAGTCATTTTTAAAAAGTAATAATGCAAATAATAGAGTTGTTTAATTCTTTCTCTCTTTCTTCAACAAATTTTTTGAGTTTAAATTCAAAATTTCAACAAAGTTTTATTCAGCCCTTAGCATGGGCCAGGCCTTGAAGGCACACTAGCGAATAAAACAGATAAATTTCTTGCCTCATAGAATATACATTCTAGTGAGAAAGAGATAATAAAAAGAAACTGAAAATTTCCAGTGGTATAAAAAGTAAACATGTTTAAAGAGCTATCAATTGAACAGTTTTTCTCTCCTGTGGCAGTCTGTGTGAAGCCCTCATACAACTGCCTAAATCTCAAATGATCCACCTGGGTAGGAAAGCTGCTTGGCAGAAAGGTGCAAAACTCCTCATTCCAGTAGGAGTGGAGAAATTATAGCAAACTGCTGTACATAACCCAAAGATTCTTTGTTTACTAGATTTTTTGTCCTGTAATCTTATTTAGATTAGATAGGATCAATTGTCCTTTTCATGCCTGCATACAATTCAACCAACCCAGCCTTCTCTCTTTATGATTTGTGTCCAGGGAACATAGTCTAACTTCAGACTCTCAGCAAATAGCAGCCTTGGATAGGGGCAGCATAACTTCATGTAAACATATTTTTAATAATCCACTGATAATTTCGGGTCAAATAGCATTTACTGCACAGCCTTATTGAAGTATAATTTATGAGATTTTTTTCCTGATCATTCACTTAGAAAATCAAATAGAATTGACTATAAAATCTACTATAATTAACAAATGAGTTTAGCAAGTTACAGGATACAAAGAAATGAATGAAAATCTATTGAATTATTCATAATAGCCAAAAATAGAACTTACATGCCCATTAACTGGTGAATGGATAAATAGATCGAGATATACACATGCAGTGAAATACTACTCAGCAATCAAAAGGAAGGGAGTATGGATATATAACAACATGGATGTACCTCTGAATTATTATTCTATATAAAGGAAGCCATACCAAAAATAGTCCATATTGTTTGGATATGTTTATGTGGCATTTTTAAAAAGGCAAATCATACATAGAAGGTGCCAAAAAATGTATACACATGTTAAGAAGGAGAAAAAAACTGTATTAAAATTGTAATACTCAATATATCCCAATAACAAAAGATGAATACAAGTCACAGTGAGAGTCTCTTGTAATTGCTGAAGTCAAATGTGACTTGAATATTAATACAGAAATAAGAAAACAGATCAATGGCTACAAGGGACTGGGGAAAAAGGAGGACATGAACTGAAAGTGGGTGCCAGGGACCTTATCATGTATAGCACTGGTTACACAATTGTTTACTTTTGTGAAAACTGAGTCACAGCACAACACAATTCACCAAAATAAAGAGCTGACTCCTAGTGGTATTTTGATTACACTGAATCTTTGTTATTTATTTATTTATTTATTGAGTCAGAGTCTCACTATGTTGTTCTCGGTAGAGTGCCATAGCGTCACAGCTCACAGCAACCTCTAATTCATGGACCTAAGTGATTCTCCTGTCTCTGCCTCCCAAGTAGCTGGGACTGCAGGCACCTGCTACAATGCTCGGCTATTTTTTGTTGCAGTTGTCATTGTTGTTTAGCTGGCCCAGGCCAGGTTTGAACCCACCAGCCTCAGTGTATGTGGCTGGCACCATAACCACTGTGCCACGGGCACCGAGCCATAAATCCTTTTATTATTGAGGAGTCAGTGTTTTGTCCTCACAGGACAAAATAGTAGGAATACTACTATTCACAGGAATACTTACAGTGTTTCTACTTCCTTGATAGTGAAAGAAATGTAGTGTGCTCAAGCCCATTGATTGTATTTATCTCACCAGTATCCAGAAGCAGTTGACATAATAGCATTGTAGAATAGCCTGAAGACATCTCTGTTACAATGGAGCTAGGGAACAACCTCAGAGATTTTGAAATACTCTCTCAAACTGCCAGAATGCAAAGGTTGCCAAAACAAAGAATACAGGTGGCCCAAGTAACCCATTGAGGAGTTTTTGCTACCCATCTCTGCAATTTTGGCCTTGGCTGATTTAGAGTTCCTGGAGTTAGAAGAAGAAATCCCTTCATCATTGTCATCCTGGCCTACTACTGCTCAGAGTCCTAATGAATTGGAAGTTGAACCTGCTCACCTATAGCAGAGTGAGTAGCAGGCAGGCAAAGGAAGTCACTATATTGCCTGGCGTGAGTTATCCTATCTATTTCTAAGCAAACGTTAGGCTTCTGATATGAACTGGGGAAAAAAAAGAATTCACTGAGATGTCTCATCGCAGTCTTTGAACAATGAGAAACTCAATGAGAAAGTCAAAGAGAAACTGCAGAAATCAACTAAAAAGGAGATCACTGAAGACTCAAATACTATGGGGAAGAAATTTTAGGTCACTATACCAGGTAAGGCAGAAAATTAAAAATCTAGAAACATGTAATGAAAGAAGCGATAATTATAAATTTAGGTCTGGGACAGGATCAGGACCTACAGTAGCTGTTTCCCACCAATTGTTTGCTTTTATCACCATTTCTCCTCCTGACTTCCTTATATAAATAATCCTGGTAGGAGCTATTCTTTCAGGTATCAAGTAGAAGTGTGCCTACATGGTATCACACTGCTATAATAGTGCTGTTAATGGAACTTCAGGTGTTCTTTGTATTAGAAACGTGAATTAATCACTCAAGGAAGAATAAGTGGATGTGAAGGGCAAATAAGGTGTACTTCACCTTCTGTTGACTATTTAACATCCATCTGTGTCCTTTTTCACCTGCTCTGTGCTTTGGAATATTTACTCTCTTTTATGGATTTTACTAAAAAGCTCCTTGGTTCTCTGGCTTCTAATTGTAATACAATAATAGGGGATCAGAAAATGTGTGGAGAAAGAACTTAAAATATTTCTTCCCATGGCTTCCTCTCCTCCGTCGAATGTAGGTCCAAAAATCCTTTGCATACAGCTACCATCTTGAGATTCTAGCTCCCTTCCCTTGGTCCTTCTGACCTATGAATGATTATAGATTCTCACTCTTGCTAACCCTGGGATATGTCACTATTTCTTCCTATTTTCCAAAACCCTATATTTATAAAGACATATCCTAGTAAATACGATCCTATGTATCTCAAAAGAATGTGAGCAGGACAGCACAGTTCATCTATTCTGCCTCATTGTACCCATACTCCTCATTACCCACCTCAAACACACACAGAGATGCACATACACATACACACAGGTAGCACCTACCTAGTGAGTGAATAAATAATGTTCACTCATTTATTGGTTATTCAATCATGCAGAGAGACTCAAAAATACCAAAAAAAAAAAAAATAACTTGGAACAGGGTCTGGGATAGATAGGTGACATGTACAGTATGATTGACACAATAGATTTTGCAAGGTTTATAAAATGTGGAATGTTTCTCCAGTGACCTCCTAACCCTTATGTGTCAAAGGGCCAACCAGAAGGAAGCAGATCCTCCTTCCTACTGATCCGTGAATTATTGTCCTTCTCCTACAAAGAAAATACTGGATGAAAGGTAGAGGGTGTATCTATGCACAAGGCCCAAAGTTGAGAATCTTACCATTTTTTATTAATTTTTATGTATAATTGATGTATAATAATTGTACATATTTATGGGGTACAATGTGCTGTTCTAACATATGTTTGCATTATATACTTATCAAATCAAATAATTACCACACATTCATCACTTTAAATCTTACCATATTTTAGATTCACAAAGAAGACTACCCAACAAGTCTTACAAGTAGAAACCCAACAGGGTCTCTGACTTCACTGTTAGAGTGAAGTTCCAAGTCTGCATGGGAAATTCCTTGTAGCTAGCTTTCTTAGAGCTCCCTTCACATCTTTGTTCCTCAGGCTGTAAATGAGGGGATTAAGCATAGGGGTCACCATGGCATAGAAAACAGACACCAGCTTTTCCTGCTCTCTGGAAGACTTGGGTGTCATGTAAGTGATAATTGCTGATCCATAAAAGAGGATGACCACCATGAGGTGGGAGCCACAGGTAGAAAATGCCTTGAGCCTCCCAACAGCTGACTTCATCTTGACTACAGTCACTAGGATGCGGCCATAGGATACCAGAATTAGGGAAACAGGTACGAGAAGAATCACGACTCCCATAAGGAAAATGACCATCTCTGATGTGCGGGTGTCTGTGGATGCCAAGATCAGTAGTGCGGGAGCCTCACAGAAAAAATGAGCAATACTGTTACTGCCTCGGTAGGGTAGCCTTAGTGTGAAGGTGGTGTCCACCACGGATACCAGGATGCCACTGGTCCATGATCCTGCAGCCAGTCGGATGCACACTTTCTGGGTCATAATGCTAGAGTAATGCAAAGGACTACAGATTGCTACATACCGATCATAGGACATCACTGCCAGAAGGGCACACTGTGTGCACCCAAAAATGAGAAAGAGTAGAAGTTGAGCTGCACAACGTGTGAATGAAATGACCTTCTTCCTGGAAAGCAGGTGGACTAGGGCCTGAGGAACTATGTTGGTAGAGAAACAGAGGTCAGCCAAGGACAAGTTGCAGAGAAAAAAATACATGGGTGTGTGAAGCTGGGAGTCAATGTGTACAAGGGTCATGAGAAGCAGGTTTCCAAGCACAGTGGTCAGGTACACACCCAGGAATAGGAAGAATAGTAGGTGCTGGGTGAGCAGGTCATCAGAGAGTCCCAGAAGGAGGAATTCTGTCACCGATGTCTGATTTGTCTGTCTCATAGTTCGTCTCCCTTTTCAGTAAGAAGTTGCCATGTGCTAAATATAGGCATAACCTACAAAATTATATAATTCAGAGTTGCAGGGCTTAGAAACTGCACCAAATGACCACCAAAGCTAGAAGAACCCCCCTAGATAAGGTCTTTAGAAAATGATCATGCTGCTTTCATTGAAACTTTTTCAGAATTGCAAAGAAATACTTTAAAAGATGGTGTATTTGTTGATGGTATCATCTGGTGAGTAGAATGAAAAAATTATCTTCCTTATTCCAGATGTCATACTTGTAATAATAATAAATACATACTGAATTAATCTGTAATGTCATGCCATTTAATTTCAGTTTATTATCAACCAAAACCCCTAAGTCTTATGTGTCCTTGTCATATCTCCCCCCATATGATTATGTATAATTTTTTTAAATGTTCTTGTTTTCTGAAAGGAAATCACAAAGATGTAAGAAATCAGTAACAGCTAACATACCTTGTAGAAATAATATATTTCTTCAAGATCATAACATCCTGAGAAAGCTGGGAAGCCTGGTACACTAACTCAGGGTGCCCCTTGGCATTCCTATCTATAGCTTCAGCTATGAATGAACTTCCAAAATAGCAGAACACACCATCATAATAGAATTTCCAATTTAAGCCGCCTGTTCACCTAGTTTCCTACTCAGCTCACTTTTGACCCATCTCTTTGCTGAACATTATCTATATAATCTGCCTACTTCTTTGAAAACCTATGTGCCTATGTCTTTTTCATCTCTGGGGTCTTTATAATACATGTCATAGAGCTTCATTTCATAATTGATTATAAATTTAAAGTAAACAAAAACGAACTTGTCACATAGTGTAGTGCAGTTGTTTAGAAAGCCTGCCAGTATCCTTGGAGTGATCTGAAAGAATTTGGAAGTAATAATTTCATGGAATCATTCCAAAAAGAAGGAAAATAAGTTTACTTTAAAGTACAAAGCTTAAGGACCTATGGAGGGTTGGGTTGTCAATCCTCTGTCTGGTAAAGGTTTCAAAATAACATTCTATCAAATAGAATATGTACTATTACCAATTATGTCAAAATAGTTTTAGAAAATTAATGGGCAAATAGCAATACATGAGCTTCCTTATTAATAGATTAAATTTTTGATGTGGTGGTTTTAATATTCACCTTCATTTCATAATAATGATGAGCTTAAATATTTGGAATTTTTTTAACAACTGCAATGTGACATAAGAATACTTCTAATTTCCATTGTAAACAAAGTCATAGATACTTCTAATATTGGCATGTATTAGTTACCTATATTCAAACTGCAAGGAAATGCCAACTTTCAATTAGAGAAAAGTGAAAATAAAGTAGCATTTCATTCCAAATTGTACAACCTCTTGAATTCCAGGTCAACAACTGCTGAGCTACAGAAATTCTCTGGTGTCCTAGAAGGAGGATGTTTGCTACCTGTGTCTGATTTGTCTGTATCAATTTTTCTCCCTTTTAGTAAGTATTATTTACTCAACAGTGCTAGCGGATTTAGTAGGACTGGAGGAGGATAGCTGAGGAGTGCATGGCTTTGTTTTGGGGTGATGAAAATATTTTCTTTAAAAAAAGACATGGTTATATGCTACATGATTTAGCAACAAAGTCTCAGAATCTGGATTACTTTGATCTGTGAGTCAAAGTGATGAAAGATTTCTACTCATTATTGGTTTTAAGACAAAAGTTGGAATTTGGCATTAGAAGGAAGTTCCCACAATTTAACTGTTTGGTGCATTGGCTTTTTAGGATTGCTCCTTGTTCACTGTGTAGGTAGAAGGTCTTAAGCAAATAGGATTGTCCAACTCGTGCATCACCTATACGACAAAACTCAATTTATAACACTTCTACTTTTACCATGGACTTCCTACAGCTTTTATCACTTCCTTGGATTTCTCCTACAACATTTCATCTCCAGAAGGAATTCTATTGTCCTGAACCAATGTTACCAATAATGACCAGTTTGGGAAAAGTTTGAATTAATGTTTCCTCTCTTCTACCTATCTTTACCACCAAATAAAGAATCTTGAAAATAATTTCACCTTACTGTTCTATTATAACAATGTACAGATTAGTTAATTTTTAAAGGTTATTTTTCCAAAAATATTCTTCTTTATCCTTTATGTGATTCCCCTCCTTTTCAAATCCAGAAATATCTATCAAGACAAAAACACTTTTATTTCAAATAACATAAGCATACTGGTACATGATATTATCATTATATCAGATAAATGAAAGTAGAGATAGTGACTCAATTTCAATAAAATAAAAACCCTTGCCACCAAACTCTAAATGTTCAAAGGGATAAAATTCTCTGATCTAATCCCAAAAAGGATTCTATTCCTTCTCAATCTTCTTTATTTCAATTTAGTTTTCCTGTAGTCTAAGTTTTGAAGAAGATATGTAATTTAACTTTAAAATTGTGTTTGTTTAATCATGTTTTAAATATACATCAACTATACATTTTCAAGAACAAAAGAAAAAAATAATAAATTGAACATCGTCAAAATTAAAGACTCTTATGCTTCAAAAGACACCATTAAGGAAATGAAAAGATAACCCACAGAATGGCAGAAAAAATTGCCCAATTATGTATCTGATAAGGAACTTGTAACTAGAATGTATAAAAAACTTGATAATAAAAAGACAAATAATCTAATTAATAAATGTGCAAAGGGTCTAAATAAACATTATTTCCAGATAAGATATACAAAGGGCCAATCAGCACATGAAAATATGCTTGAGGTCATTAGCTATAAGAAAAATGCAAACTAAAACCACAATAGCTTATGACTTTATACTTGGATGGGTAGAAGGTTACCATACAAATCAGCAATTCCACCCATAGGTGTATACCGAATAAAACTGAAATCATGTACACGCATAAACTTATAACTGAATGTTTACAGCAACAGTATTCATAATACCCAAAAAGCAAAATGACTGAAATGTCTTTCAACTAATGTATATTTAAATAAAAGGTGATATATTCATGGGACAACAGACGAATCTTGGAAACAGGCTTCCAAGTGAAAAAGCCAGTCACAAAGGACCACATGTAAAATACACAATTCCATTTATAGTAAAAGTCATAACAGGCACATCTATAGAGAAAGAAAGTAAATTAGTGTCTGCTGAGGGCTAGAGGGTATAGGAGGACTGGAAGAGGATGGATAAAGCATGAATGGTTTATGCTTTAAACCATTTTGAATTTGGAGTTATAAAAGTGTTCTGATATTGATTGTGGTGATGGTTGCACAATTCTGTGTATATACTAAAAAATCACTGAATTAATACCCTTTAAATGGGTAGTTGGACATATGTGAATTATACATAAATAAAGAAAGTAAAAGTAGTTAAACAGGAAATATGTATGTATTCTAAAAAAAAATGACATTTGATTCAGACTCATTTTTATAAAATTCAAATACCCTAAAAATGTATGGTAATAAATACTAAATGTTTCCCTCTAACCACCCTCAAGCCCAATATTCTTCCCATTGGTAACCGCATATCACAAATTGGTAGATCTTTTCAGATGTCTCTGTATTAACTTTGTGTGTGTGTATTAGTGAGTATGTACACTTTTAAATGATGCAGTGACTTCATTTTCCACACAATTACTGTATCTAGGAGACATTATACCTGTATATATAGCTATACCTATATCTCACTTTTGAATGCAGCATATTCCATACTGCAGGTAAACCAAAATTTAGTTAACTATCCTCCTAATGATGAACATTAAACTCGGCTCCAGTTTATGTAATCACAAACAATTATTTCATGAATGTTTCTATATATATATGTATATATTGCTTTTGCTCCTGCCAATATCTGTAAGATAAACTGCAAACATTTGAATTTCTAGATACAAACTTTATCTTAGAGGGAAGACATAAGGTTAGGCATAGCTTTTTATAGATACTTTTAACGTCTAACATAGTGCCTACTGCCTATAGAAGTGCCTACTCTTACGTAGAAGAAACTAAACTCATTTAATAAACAAATAAATAAAACTTTAGTATGAACAATTACATCTCTGCTTGATGATTATTTATGACTAAAGATGAATTCCACCCTCCCTTATCCATCCACAGACCGCCTTCCAAGCCTTATTCAATACTTCATAAGCAGGACACACTGCATTTTTAAAGCTCACTATTTTCTCCCCAGCACCATCCACTACTCAGAGGCATTCCCAGACATAGAGGTAGCATTATTTTCATTGAGCTATTATTCTTAAATATTCAATCAACTTCATTTGTTAAGCATTTGCTGGGTACTGGGCATACAGACTGAAGACCAAGCTCCCGGTCCCCCCTCCGAAAAAAAAAAAAGTCCCAGTGGGAAGGGACCAAACTTTAATTGCATTTTAGCTCCAGTGCCTAATATGGTCCCTGGAACATTATAGATTCACAGAACATGTTGGTTTAATGAATCTATAACTACTTGCAATGAACTAATATAGAATTGCTTGTAAAGATAAATAAATAGAGCATATTATCAAAACATCTGGTATAACCATATAAAGGACCAGTTATTTAAATATTGGTTCTTTTGGAATCACCATTCATTAGTGGAAGATGCTACCTCATTGGTTCCTGTATCCCCAGGTTCTGGTTCAGTCATGGTCTTTAGACTCAGTACTCTCTCCACCAGTTTTCACTCTGCCCACAGCAGACATTTTAATTCAATTGCCTCAGTAATGCCTAGATCTCAGGCAAAATCAAATGGAAAGCAAACAATATTTCTTAGTTTTGATGAAAGAAGACATAGAGCCTAAAACTAAGCACTTGTCTCAAGGTTCAGAGTGATACCTAAATCAGAGACTATCTTAACATAAGGGAAGCTACAGAGTATTGGTATGACTTTTATCCCTTCTTGGTGTGGCTCGTAACCACAGATTTTTCAAAATTATGTTTAGGAAAAAGATTCTCTAGGAATACTTCCATATATTTTTCCATTTCCCATCCCCATTCCCAGCACACATAGACACAGACATACACAAATACACACATTCACAACACCCAGTTCATCTTAGATATACAAATGTACCTATGGCATCATGTACTTACATCCATTATAGCTTTTAACAAATTATATTGGAATTATTTGCTGTCTTAAAGTCATGGACCACATCTGAATCATCTTTATTCACAGAAAATAAGATCAATCATGGTACATAGTAAGTGTCCAACAAACATTTCTTAAACTGATTTGACCTGAGTCAAAGTAGCACAAGACAGAGAAGGGAAGGGGAGTCAGAGAAGAGTGTGACTTGTGACTTGTCAGATGCTAGGAGTTCTCACTAACTCTGGGGTTAAAGCATTAGAATGTAGCTCTCCTAACCTTTCCTGATTTGTCTTTTAAATATTATTTTCCCATGCAAGGAAAGGAGAAAATGTTCTCCCATGTGACTGTAAATCTTCCCTGGGGATCAAGGAACAGTCATGTTCACTGTTATTTTATTCTGCCTTTTCTCCAGATGTAATGTGGACTTGTGAGCTAATTTCTCTAAAAAGAAAATGTTACTAGATATGGAACAGAATGACAGAGTCACAAAAAATGCATTGTCTTACTTGACATAAATTTTAGGAAGAGAAGTTGGAGTATACACACAGGGAACTAAGAGAAAAATACCGTTGCTAAGTTTCTCTTCTGATTACAAGATCCTTCATGCTTAAAATCATCTGTTCCTTATCCTGCATACCCATTTACTATCTTCCAACCCACTTACATCAAAGCATAAAAATCATGAGAATTCTCACCTAAAGGACCAGTATTGACTCTATGGAATGTCTATTTATGTCTTCATAAGGAGAGGACCAGAATTCTTCTGCATAGGAAATTTCACATTGTAATTGTGTAAGGTAGACCTACCATGGAAAAAAACCCTGGCTAGGTCTATTGCAGAAGATTTAGCTCTAAGAATCAGATGAGCTAGACAAAATTAGCTGAATATTAAATATCAACTCTATGAAGAGTTTGAAACCAACTCACTCCCAGTATTTCCCTGGTTATCCTCTCTTTGTTCAATTTGTTCTTTGCCTTTCCCCTCCCTCTAGTAATATTACCAATATTTTTTATCAGCTGGAAAAAAAGATCACATGAGCACATCAATGCCAGTAAGGAAATTCCCGTGTTGCAGAGGAAAGTGCAACAGGTGCATTGGCTTCAGAGAACGTAGACACTGAGCATCTTTTCATAAAGACAAAGAGTTCAGTAAAATCTCCCAAATAGGAACCAACAACAAGGTAGAATGAGGAATTCCCACATCTCCCACACCTTCCTACCTCATACAAATGTCTTATCATTGACATGATGGTCTACTGTGCAACAATACTTCCATTTCAATGATGTGAACAGGGTGATATTAAGAGGACTCTCTGGAGAGGCTGAAGTGCTCAAGAGAATTCTGGATCATTAGGGTGGATCCCGAGCTGCCTTTCCTCTCAGAAGGTTCCCAAATACTTATGAGAAAGGTAGAAAATAGCATGCACTCTGAGAGGCCAAGGAGGGATAGACTGCTGGAGGTCACAGGCTCAAGACCAGCCTGAGCAACACTAAGACCTGTCTCTAAAAATACCTGGACAATGTGGCGGGTGCCTATGGTCTAGCTACTTGGGAGTCTGAGGCAAGAGAATTGCTTAAGCCCAAGAGTTTGAGGTTGCTGTGAGCTGTGACGTTATTGCAATCTACCAAGGGTGACAAAGTGAGACTCTGTCTGAAAAAAAAAATAGCATATGGTTAATACTCACATCTCCATTTACAGGCCCTATCTCTAGCTCTTCTTTCAGGTCTTCCCTTTGGGAAGCAATGTAATGGGGAGACTAAGTATTTGGTTTTTGGAAGAAAAAATACCAGGTACAGTTCATGTCTACCACATACTCTCTGTGTGATTTTGACAAAGTTCATCATTTGTAGAATGTGAATTTGATGTGTCTCAGGTAATAATCACTGGACAAACATAATTAACATAATGTCTGAACATGGTAAGAGATCAGTAAATGTGCCCTAATTATTATAACCAAGGCTAGGGGATTGAGATTTTGGACAAGTACCAGAGTTTTGGCAGATATCATGTTTGACATTGCACAGGAAATTTATTACACATTTTCAAAAACCTAAACTACCTAGGTGAAAAGTTGAAAAATCAAGGGCAAATCAGCTTCAAAGAGGAAAAAAAAGAAGAATACTTGTAGCTGAATTGGGCATGGATGGGGGAATGGGGATTAGGGACTGAAAAGAAGAGAGCGTCTAGAGGTGGTGCCTGTGGCTCAGTGAGAGGGGCGCCTGCCCCATATACCAACGGTGGTGGGTTCAAACCCAGCCCCAGCCAAACTGCAACAAAGAAATAACAGGGAGTTGTGGCAGGCACCTGTAGTCCCAGCTACTTAGGAGACTGAGGCAAGCAAATTGCCTAAGCCCAAGAGCTGGAGGTTGCTATAAGCTGTGACACCACAGCACTCTACTGAGGGCAACAGTGTGAACTCTATCTCTAAAAAAAAGAAGAAGAAGAAGAAGAGATCTTCTGACAAAAAGCCTGCTCTTCGAACTGACGCCATTCCAGCCCCTTATCTCTGGGCAACCAGAGGTTCCAGAGAGCAGCCACAGGCAGAACGCTGATAACTTTTGTAAGTAAAGAGACCATTAGCACCAGCCCTCAGGGTAATACAGCTTAGACAAAGGCAGTGGGCAGGCAGAGGCTGGAATTGACACCTGAATGTAAACTCCTATTGGTCTGCCGCCCAGAGCTGAATGCAGCCTCTGACTTGCAGAGGAATCTAGCTGGACATAAGCCTAATTCAAACAGGCAAGGCACCCCAGCCAAACTCAGATTTATGGTTGATTTTGCCAGCCTTAAACCCCGGGAGCAGTTGCCTACTGGAGTGAATAGGGTCACAGACCTTGGGGATTACGAGTGACTGGGTACAAGGTGGGGAAGAAGGTATTAACCTTCCCAGACTAACCCATTTGCTGGGTGGGTCCCTCTGCCCTCACGGAGCACTGAAGCAAGTTATATCTGAGCAGAGAGCAGATCCCTTTTATCTATCTGCCAGAGACATTTGAACTCTTCCACCTGAAACTGGTGCTGACTGGAACAACTGACTTGGACCCCTTTAACTGGGCAGACCATTCAGGGACTATTCAAAGGGGCATCCTGGGTGTATGGTTGAGGAAAGGTTTGATACCCCTTGATTTTCCTTGCCCAATTATTGTTTGTGGGGCCTGGGGCAACTTAACTGCTGGTATGAGACTTCAACAAAGAGTAACTGAATCACTAGGGTAGGACAGAGACCAGCTAAAAATAAGACAGAGCCACTTAGCCACAGCACACCAAGCAGGTCCCCAGTCTCTAAGGCCATAACACAACATGGGTCCTTGACAAACTTCCAGAGGAAAAGTCAAACAGGGTAAAATAATCATGGGATGCAATCAGCAGAAAAGCTCTGGTAATATGAATAACCAGAGTAGATCAACCCCCCTAAGAAAGGATGTGGCAGACAAAACTGAAGATCCCCTTTATAAACAAATGGCTGAGATGTCAGAAATTGAATTCAGAATTTGGATTGCAAATAAAATGAACAGAATAGAGGCACAGATAGAAGTAAAATTCAAGGAGCATTCCAAAAGTTCACTCAAGAATTCAACGAATTCAAAGACAAATCCACCAAAGATTTTGAAACATTAAGGCAAAAGATGGCAGCCCTCAAAGATCTGAAAAGTATGGTAGAATCTCTTGGTAACAGAGTGCAGGAGGCAGAAGAAAGGATCTCAGACATAGAAGACAAAGCTTCTGAATATGTCCAAACATTCAAAGAGAATCAAAAATGGAAAGCAAAAACAAATCATTCTCTCAGAGAGCTCTGAAATAATTCAAAGAAAACTAATATTCGCCTTATAGGAATCCCTGAAGGCAGCTAAGTTGCTTCGCAAAACACGGAAGCTCTTCTTTATGAAATTATGGAAGATATGTCAAGAGATCCTGAAATTCAGATTGCAGACAGCTTTAGAACCCCAGTACGACTCAACCCAGACACATCATAATTAACTTCACTAAAGTTAATAAGAAAGAGAAAATCTTGAAAGAAGCGAGAATAAGAAAACTATAATCTATAAGAGGAAGAATATTAGAATAATTGCAGATCTCTCTGCCGAAACCTTTCAGGCAAGAAGAGGGTGGTCATCGACATTTAATCTCTTAAAACAAAATAATTTTCAGCCCAGGATCCTGTATTTAGCTAAACTGAGTTTCATTTATGATGGAGAAATTAAATACTTTAATGACATCCACATGTTGAAGAAATTTGCCATAACTAAACCAGCTCTCCAAAATATTCTCAGACCTATTCTCTATAATGACCAATGCAATCCTCCACCACAAAAGTAAACTAACTCAGAAACTATTGATCAAACTCCAACTTCTACAGTGGTGAAAGGATTAAAAATGTCCACTGGTCTTTTGAACAATTCAATACCTAACATTTTATCAGGCTTATCAATAATTTCAATCAATGTGAATGGCTTAAATTGTCCCCTAAAGAGGCACAGATTGTCTGATTGGATACAGAAACGTAGACCAGACATCTGTTATATACAAAAATCTCATCAAGAATCTCATCTTACCTTAAAAGACAAATATAGGGTAAAGGGATGGTCATCTATATTCCAGGCTAATGGAAAGCAGAAAAAAGCAGGTGTTGCAATTTCATTCACAGATACAATAGGATTTAAACAAACAAAAGTAACCAAAGATAAGATGGCCACTTTATATTTGTTAAGGGCAATACTCAATGTGATGAGATCTCCATTATCAATATCAATGCACCTCAATTTATAAAAGAGACTCTAACTGGCATAAGCAACTTGATCTCCCCCAGCTCCATCTTAGTCAGAGTTTTTAACACTCCATTGGCAGTGTTGGATAGATCCTCCAATAAGAAGCTTAGCAAAAAAATCTTAGATTTAAATTTAACTATTCAACTTTTGGACCTAACAGACATCTATATAACTTTTCATCCTAACAAAACTGAATACACATTTTTCTCATCAGTCCATGGAACATATTCCAAAATTGATCACATCCTAGGCCATAAATCTAACCCCAGTAAATTTAAAAGAATAGAAATTATTCCATGCATCTTCTCAGACCATCATGAAATAAAAGTTGAACTCAGCAAGAACAGGAATCCGCAGACTTGTACAAAAACATGGAAGCTAAATAACCTTATGCTAAATGACAGATGAGGTCAGAAATGAGATCAAGAAGGAAATCACCACATTCTTAGAACAAAATGATAATGAAGATACAAGTTATCAGAACCTCTGGGATACCAGAAAGGCAGTCCTAAGAGGGAAATTTATAGCACTGCAAGCTTTTCTCAAGAGAACAGAAAGAGAGGAAATTAATAACTTAATGGGACATCTCAAGCAGCTGGAAAAGGAAGAACATTCCAATCCCAAATCTAGCAGAAGAAAAGAAATATCCAAAATTAGAGCAGAATTGAATGAGATTGAAAACAAAAGGATTATAGAACAGATCAACAAATCAAAAAGTTGTTTTTTTGAAAAAATCAACAAAATCGATAAACTTTTGGCCAACCTAACCAAGAAAAAAATAAAGTCTCTAATCTCGTCAATCAGAAATGGTAAAGATGAAATAACAACAGACCCCTTAGAAATTCCAAAACTCCTTAATGATACTACAAGAAACTTTATTCGCAGAAATATGATGATCTGAAGGAAATTGACCTATACTTGGAAGCACATCATCTTTAAGACTTAGCCAGAATGCAGTGGAAATGTTGAACAGACCTATATCAAGTTCTGAAATAACATCAACTATACAAAATCTCCCTAAAAAGAAAAGCCCAGGACCAGATGGCTTCACATCAGAATTCTACCAAACCTTCAAAGAGGAACTAGTACATATATTACTCAAACTTTTCCAAAACATAGAAAAAGATGGAATACTACTCAACACATTCTATGATGCTAACATCATCCTGATCCCCAAACCAGAAAAGACCCAAGAAAAGAAAATTATAGACCAATATCACTAATTAATATTGATGCAAAAATATTCAACAAAATCCTAACAAACAGAATCCAGCAACACATCAAACAGATTATACATCACAACCAAGTGGGTTTTATCCCAGGATCTCAAGGATGGTTCAACATATGTAAATCTATAAGTATAATTCATCACATAAACAAATTAAAAAACAAAGTCCATATGAGTCTCTCAATTGATGCAGAAAAAGCTTTTTATAATATGCAGCATCCCTTCATGATCAGAACACTTAAGAAAATGGGTATAAAAGGGACATTTCATAAACTGATAAAAGGCATCTACAGCAAACCCATAGCCAATGTTGTATTGAATGGAGTTAAGTTGAAATCATTTCTACTCAGATAAGGAATGAGGCAAGGTTCCCCATTGTCTCCATTGCTCCTTAACATTGTAATGGAAGTTTTAGCCATCGCAATTAGGGAAGAAAAAGTGGTCCAGGGTATCCATATAGAGTCAGAAGAGATTAAACTTTCACTCTTCGCAGATGATATGATTGTATATCTGGAAGATACCAGGTATTCTACTACTAAACTCCTAGAAGTAATCAAGGAATACTGCAGCATCTCAGGTTACAAAATCAACACTCATAAATCTGTAGCCTTCATATACACCAACAGCAGCCAAGCCAAAAAAATAGTCAAGGAGTCTCTTCCATTCACAGTAGTGTCAAAGAAGATGAAATATTTGGTAGTTTACCTAACAAAGGAAATATCTCTATAAAGAGAAATATAAAATGCTAAGAAAAGAAATAGCTGCAAATGTTAACAAATGGAAAAACATACCATGCTCATGGCTGGGAAGAATCAACATTGTTAAAATGTCCATACTACCCAAAGCAATATATAATTTTAATGC
>NW_003852396.1:35695001-35707155 GCF_000181295.1 Otolemur garnettii
CAAGTGAATCTTTCTAAAAGCAGAGTATGAATATCTTAACTTAATGACTAAGAGAATGACATGAAGGTTATGTTAACCAGTTTGATGAGAGTATTTCAAAATGTATACGAAAACAGCACACTGTACCCCATGATTGCATTAATGTACATAGTTATGCTATAAGAAATAAAAAAGACAAAAGAAAGAAAAAAAAAGAAAGCGAGGTAAAATCACGGAAACTGCCATAAAAATTCTGATTCAGCACAATTACTGCTGAGCAAGTATACAATTGATACATATGAGAACATTTTGCTTGGGCTAAACCACAAGGGCACCAGGCTGTCTGTTCTGTTAGCCCATTTCCTTAAACTAAAACTGGCAACTATTGTGTTCATGAGGAAACAGGAACAAAGTACAACAGCCCAGTGCCTCAATAGGTGTTCAGCCCCCAACAACTCAGTGTGACCCACCAGCAAATTTCTTTCTGTGAACAGTAGTTTTCTGCTTTACAGCAGGCCCAAGCAAATCCTCAGAGTAAGGAGATTTCATCTTAGGGTCACATTCCTCAGTGAGCACATGACCCTAAACTACCATGTCTGAGCATGGGGGGCTGTCCCCCTTCAAAGAGAAGAAAATGGATTTGGCATTTAATTTTAATTACTTGGGGTTGGAGAGCTAGGAGGGTGGGAAAAACAGCAAATCCAAAGGCACACATGGGAAAATAATAAAAATAAAAGAAATCGACCAGATAAACAACAAAATATAACATTTTCAGAATCTCAAGTGGTTCTTTGCAAAGATTACTAAAATAGTCAAAACTCTATCAAATAGTATTTTGTAGATTGAAAATTGTGAAGTAAGAGACTCCAATGGCTCATCCTTCCAGAGAAATTTTTAAAAATAACAACAACATTAAAAATACTAACAGAATAAACTTTATCTGAACTTTGGAAAATAGTCAAAAGTTTATAATGATGAAATGAGTATTTAAACAAAGAAAGAGACAACTGAAATCTCACATCTCATTTATCAAGATTTTCTAATTACTGACACTGCACCACATTTTCTCTATCATGTGTTTTTATACTAATATGTATGTTGTTTTAATAACTTGACAGTAAGCAATAGGTATGATGCTCAGAATATAAAGCACTTACAAAAATTAATAGGAAAAGTAAAAATAATTCCAGATTTTAAAATGGTAGAACATTTGCACAGGCACTTTCAATATAGGAAATACAAATAGCTAATAAGCACTTGAAAAGGAGAGACCAAGAAGGAGGAATAGGAGAAAGGAAGAGAACAGGAAAAGGAAGCAGGAGGAAGAAGAGGAGAAGAAAGCAGAGGAGGAGGAGAAGCGTGAGAGAAGAAAATGGAGTTAAGCATTTCATTTAAATTGCTAGGAGTTGGAGAGCTGGGAGGCTGGGAATAACAGCAAATCCAAAGGCACACACAGGAAATAATAAAATAACAGAAATCAACCAAATAGACAACAAAATATAACATTTTCAAAATCTCAAGCTGGTTCTTTGCAAAGATTACTAAAATAGTCAAAACTCTGTCAACTAGTATTTCGTAGATTGAAAATTGTGAAGAGACTCCAGTGGCCCATCCTTCCAAAGAAATTTTTTTAAAAAAACATGAAAAATACTAACAGAATAAACTTTATCTGAACTTTGGAAAATATTCAAAAGTTTATAAAGATGAACTGACTATTTAAACAAAGAAAGAGACAACTGAAACTTAGTAGGAGAGCGTTGTGTTGTTTTAACCTATTCTATGAAGAAAATAAAAAGGCAACTTACAGAAGGAGAGAACAATATTACTAAATCATATATTTGAGGAGAGTCTAGTATTCAGGCCTCATTCAAATAAACTGTACAAAAATAAACAACCCAATTTAAAAATGGGAAAATAGCTCAAAAAGGCAGGTTTCTAAAAATATTTGCAAATGGCTAAAAATAACATAAAAATGCTCAACATCATTAGTTATTTGAGAAATACAAATAAAACCACAACACGATACCACTTTACACTGACTAGGATGGCTATAATAGAGAAAGAGAGAGAGAGAAAGGAAGAAGGAAGAGGAGGAGGAAGACGAAGAGGAGCAAGTGTCGGTAAGAGTTTACAGAAATCAGAATATTGTATGTTGCTGTCAGGAATATAATATGCTATAGTGGTGACAAAAAACAGTTTGGTGGTTCCTCAATAAGTTGAGTACAGATGTATCATATGACCCAGCGATTCAACTCCTAAGTATATAGTCAAGAAAAAAATAAGTGTTCAAAAAATGCTAGCGCACGAATGTTCACAGCAGCACTGGTCACAATATCTTAGGCATATCCATACAATGTGATATTACATAGCCATAAAAAGGGTTGACGAGCTACAACTTGTAAGAATCCTCAAAATATCATGTAGAGTGGAAAAGAAAGAGAAGAGGGGAGGAAGCAAGAAAAGAAGGAAAGAGAAAGAGAAGAAAGAAAGAGGGAGAGAGGAAGGAAAATAGAAAGAGGGAGGGAGGAAGAAAGCAAAAACAGAAAAGTTAAAATCATTGGAAAAACTGAATAAGAATTTTAAATGACAAATATCACGGAAAACCTCCCCTCCTACCACACTCCAGGTCTGGGTAGTCTTCTAATAGTTTTCTACTACCAGATTTTCATGAAACAGTTCATTACATTTATTACTTTCTTTATACATTTTTGCTAAAAGAAAAAAATAAGGACAAAAAGTTATTGCTTCGTGGTTTATTTTACAAGATTTGTATAAACTTGAATAGTCTAAAACTACATCATAGTGTATATAAGAAAGGAAATATAGATTCATTTTATTTGTGAATAAATGCAAAAATCCTAACAAAACTTAGAGCTAATTAAACCGACAAGTATATTTTAAAATAATGCAGCATGATGAAATGTGGCTTGTCTCTGGGATGCCAATGTCTCAATTTCAGAAACCCTGAAATGAAATTCATAAATTATACTTATGGATAAAAAACCAGATATACTTATTCTTATATACATTAAGAATACATGCATCAAGCAAAAACTTCTTTTTCAAGAAACAAAAACATTGCTTATAGTAACATGGTTACAGACTCAATGGGAATAAGGTACGAGTATAAATTAAGCAAACAATAAATAAAATAAATACACGAATTAATAAATAAGAGAGGGGATTTGAAATCATTATAATAATGTTTCACACACTGAGGAATATAATTAACTAAATTTTTTGCACCTGAAAATAAAAAGAGACAGCACAACAAAAACAACACAAGAAATGGAATGGTATTGGTTTGGAAAAATAAAATAAAATAAAGAACACACTACAGAGTATAAAAATAGCCTGAATCCAGCAGGATTGTCATATATCATATTAAAAAATGTTTCAAATTGATGGGAAATTTTCCCATGAATGGTGGTAAGTGAGTGTTTGGGGAAAAATATCTAAGGTAGATCCCTACCTCACATCCTACCTGAAAATAAGTTCTACATTTATAAAGATGAAATGAAACCATATATGTATGCAAATTGTGAAAATCTTAGAATAAAAATGGCTGCTTTAAAAAAAAAGCTTAACTTTTAACAATAAAAGCCTTTCAAATATTAACACAAAAAGCAAAAGTCATAGGAGAAAGCCTGGCTCACCTAGATTAAATTATAAAATTAATGCATGCTGCAAAAATACAAAATAGTCAACTAGCAAAATAAAAAAAGATTTCTTTCCAAGGCAAAATAAAAGAGCCAATGTTTTATAATACTCAAGGGTTTTACAAAGTAGTAAAAATAAGCTGAACAACTCAAAAAAAGGAAATGAGCAAAGGAAAAATAGTTACTTCATAGAAAACAGTGGAGATGGTCAAACCACGTACAAAATTATAGTCATCCTCAAGTATTTTATTTGTGAATAAATGCAAAAAATCAAGTACAAGGTAACAGTGAGTTACTATGTATCATTTCTAACTTAAATATTAATCAAACTGAAGCATTTGAAATGTAAAGATATACATAAATAGAAATTTTAATAAGTTTTCATGGGAGTGTAAATTAATGTAACTGTTCATAGGACAATTTTCCACACCTATAGATATTTAAAAGAAATGGACCTTTAGACCTAGCAATTAAGCCTCAGACAACTTCTCTTTCAAATATATCTGACAAAGGCACAAAGATGCATGTGCAAAGATGTTCACTGTGGCACCATTTTAATATCTAGAGATTGGGAGTGACCCAGTCGTCCACTAATAAGGAAATGGTTAAATAAATTATGGCATACTTATACCATAGAACATAATCCATTTATTTTAATGAGCCTGATTTATACATGCTATGAAACCAAGAGTAAACTATGAAAAATGTATAAGCCAAGTCACAAAACCAATAAAACAGTAATATTCAATCAATAGCATTTATTTAATGTTATGCTGGAAATGAATTGTCTTTTGAAATATGATTGAGGAATTGACAACTTCATATTTTTTTAATCTTACATGGCCATACTACCAGCTAATTCAATTTTTCCACCATTTTTTTTATGTCTTGTGGCCTTTAGATGATATGAATGTATCATTTAGACATAAAACTTTCCTTTGTCATGAGTTTTCTATTAGCTTGAGAAAATTATACGAACAGTTCTGTTTTCACAAGGCTAAACCAGAGTCTTAATTTAATGGTTTTAAGTAACCAAAGTCTCATTCTACAAAACTGTCCATTAGTTGTGAATTATCCCCTCAAAAAAAAAGGCTATGTATGACTATATGTGGAGTAAAAGCATATAAGTTTAATATAACAATACATTCAAAGCCCCTGTTGTCATGCTGATGTTAGGTCAGTGCTAACCAAATTTAATGCCCTATTGAAGATGGTCACTCTGAATCTAAACAATCACAAACCAAAATGAAAGTACAAGTCCTGAAATCAAGAAAACTAGTTGGGGGAATATTTTATGAGAAGATTCTCTCCCACCCCCAGGCAACTGAAGCAACACAAAAATACATAACTGGGATCTGATCAAACTAAAAAGCTTCTGCACAGCCAAGAACACAGTACATAAGCAAGCAGACAGCCCTCAGAAGATATTTGCAGATTATATCTCTGACAAAGGTTTAATAGCCAGAATCCACAGAGAAGTAAAAAACAAGAAAAGAACAAGCGATCACATCTCAGTGTGGGCAAGGGACTTGAATAGAAGCGTCTCTGAAGAAGACAGGCGCACAGCCTACAGACACATGAAAAAATGCTTGCTCATCATCCTTAATCATCAGAGAAATGCAAATCAAAACCACTTTGAAATATCATCTAACTCCACTAAGATTAGCCCACATCACAAAATCCCAAAACCAAAGATGTTGGCATGAATGTGGAAAAAAGGGAGCATTCTTACACTGCTGGTGGGAATGCAAACTAATATGTTCCTTTTGGAAAGATGTTTGGAGATCACTTAGGGATCTAAAAGTAGACCTGTCATTCAATTCCTCTACTAGGCATATATCTAGAAGACCAAAATCACTTTATAACAAAGATATTTGCACTAGAATGTGTATTGCAGCCCAATTCATAATTGCTAAGTCATCAAAGAAGCCCAAGTGCCCATCGACCCATAAATGGATTAATAAATTGGGGTATATTGTGATAACCAAGCCCCCTACCCTTGAAAAAGAAACTTCCTTTGAATCCATTAGTCCCAGCCTCCTCAAGGGTGAGGAGAACTCTGAGAAGAGCCCTGAAAATAAGGGAGTGTGTAGGGAGGGGAAAGAACTTTGAGGGGAAAGTTGGAGATAAGAAAGTACATAGGGAGGAGAGGCTTAACATATCCCTGCCCCTCCCTTGGACTCCGCAATTCCCCTGCCCAAGGCTAACCACAGTGATTCAGCCTCTGTACCTTTGCCTGCTTGCTGTGATGCAGAAATAGGGTATAAAGACCCATTTGATCTGTCATTTGGGGTTGCTTGCTTCCTATGGCAATCACTCCTGCACAGATACAATAAATTTCTATTAATTTGCATAAAAAAAATAGGGCCTGTGTCTCCTTCTCAGCTGTGTGAGTCAGAAGATTTGAAGGCCCCAGCGAGATTATTGGACTCCCCACCTGAGCCCACCACCAGCCAAAGGCTCCAGGGGAAGGCCTTGGAGAGACGCTCTCCATCCCTGGTTCCTTCAAATGCATGAATTAAAAGCACAGGCTCCCAAAATCTTCTGATTCGGTAAGCTGGTGGTTTTCTGTAGATTTCTGTGGATCTCTAGAGAATCTGAGGGGGAACAATAGGCTAGGCTGGACACAGCCTGAGACATCTGTTCCTGAGGCAAGGGAAAGACATCTCCCTGTCTCACTAGCTTGCAGCCCCTTATTAGACTGTTCTGGTACTGGCAGTCTTTTGGACTGTTCAGATTGGCAGGCTAGTCCCGTTCTGGTATTTGCAATCGTCTATTGGGTTGTTCTGGTTTTTGCAGTTGACTGTGCTGGTTTTGGTTTGTGTGTCTTTTGTATGTTCTGTGTTTTGTATGAATGAGTGGGGGTGAGTCATGGCCCCGCGCCGGACTAATTTTTTACTGACCATCTCTCCTGTTTTGTTCATCTGTTTCTCTTTGTTTTATTGGCTTGTCTGTCTGTAATAGGGTAGGGGCCATCTGGTAGGCCCCTGTTTCCTGTGTCAAATTTGTTTAACTGTTTGTATCCATTTGGATAATTTTTCTGGTTTCAACTGCCTCACCAAGGGCAATGACGAGAAAGTGAAACCACTTTGTCAGGTTTCCTTTCTCAAATCTCTGGGCAGTCAAGTTTTCTTCTTCCAACTCACAGATGGTGAGTCCCTAGTAGGTCCCTGTTTCCTGTGTTCACCCCTTTCCAATATTGATGAAATTGTGTGAAATTTGTCAGTCATTTTGTATTTGATTTAACCCTGAATACTTACTCAAGTGTCAATTCTTTCAGGGAACTCTCATAGATTTCAGTTCGGAAAAGGTCTTTGTATTTTCCTCCCTCTTTTTTTCCTGGTAATCTTTTCAGTATCCTTGAGATTGGGTATCACTTTTGTTTCTATATATTATTTACTTCCTGGTGCACCTTCAGTTTATGAAAATTTATGGCCACTGGTTGTGGCTGGGGCACAAGAGCCGCTTTTCACCCAGGGGGCTGCCGCTGAGAATCTTTCAGCCCCTGGGTAAAAAACTGACTCTGTCCCCTGCCCCACCCTACCAAAATATCTGATTAAATTACTAGCCTTTTACATATTCGCTCATATCCTTTACATCTCCCACTGCCTTCAACATTGCTGTTAAGGTTGGGAGTTAAACTTCACTGTACAGTGTTGTTCTGGAATCTTAGTCTATTTGGCAGCATGCTGTGTTGAATGGTTTCCATCTTTCTTACATGGCCCTTTTGTGCATTGAAGATCTTCTCTTTCTGGCAATTAAAGAGTTAATACAAAGTTTATCAAAATTGTTTTCCTAACTTTTTGCCTGCTAAAATCTGTGGTTGCTAAGTTACAATAGCCTTGAAATAATGTACCAGCTCTCAGCAGAAAACCCAAGGTCAATTACTCATTTGAAACTAAAGAGAAAAAAAAAAAGTCCTCTTTACTTAAAAAAAAAAACAAAAAAAAAAACAGCAGCCGCTTATTAGCAACTCACTTGTGAATCCACCTCTGGGTGTAAGCTACTTTAACATCTATGTTTGGCTAGTGTCTGCAGACGTTAATTAACAATTAATGGTATTTTTGTTATGCTTATTTATTGTGGATTGTTGTGAAGATACATAACTGTTAAATTCATCTCTTGTAGTATATAGAGCCCTTAAGAATCTCTAAGGGAAGGCCAAAGAGACAGGAACTTTGGACAGGGACCCCAGGTTGTCAAGCCATTAGCCAGTCAGAAGCTCTTGGAGACGTGTCGGTAGAACAACCCAAACAGTGGGGAATTTCAGCCCTACTGGTCTGTCAGGGACTCCCAGAAATATATACCAACACCCATCACCAGAAACACCATTGAAATGAAAGTGATGATCTAATCAACCCTGTGGGGGCTGTTAGATCACTCACAGGGCTGTTAAAGTGTATAAGAATGTGTTCTGGTTCTGATTCTGAGAATAGAAGAGTGTGAGAGTAAATGTAAACTATTAGACATTGTTCATGTCGGGTCATTTGTTCAGTGTTTATTGGAGGATTGGTCCTGGCCTGAAACAAACAGCTCTAAAGACACTTGTGAGTGGATTGCAGATCTTTTCCTCCAAGGGATCCTTCAAGACTTTGCTCCTTCTGAAATCACTTTATTTTCCTACTTACTCTTATGTGTCCTACATCCCTCACCGGCTGGTGCACTTTTGGCCTGGTACTCATTGGTCTCTTCATCCTTATTATTGGTATTGGGCTTGGTAGCACTGCTCCTCCAGACTGGTCCACCAGGAAGTTGGTGGCCTTGACTTGTTTTTACCTCTTTTTGGTAACCTTGTTCATACTTCTATTTACACCTGGAGAATTTTTCCCAGATAGTTCTAATTCCTCTGTGTCTCCCTAGCTCTTTGATATCCCATCATCACTGGACTTTGGGCCCCTCCTTCTTCTGTCACTTAGGAAAGATTCTTCTATCAGAGCTACTGCCCCTCAACATAGGATCCTCTCCTTTTCCTGGTCTAAGGAGGTCTCTATTACAGGAAGTGAAAACACTCTTAAACTGTATAAAGATCCCAGCAACTTACCCCTTCTGTTTTCCCACTGATTCTGTCTTAAATAGCAGTTTAAGTGAAAAATCAAAGCTTCCCAGATTAAGAAATGAGTTAGAATGTGTGTATGTGAGTGCTTGGAAACTAACTGAAATAAATAACAATATACTTCTTAGTAATCTTGAAAAACAGCAGGTAGCTTCAAGGAACTCCTCTAAAGATAAGAACAAACTGCACTGAGCTAAATTAACCTTGAGAAAAAACTCTATAACTAACATACCACTCTGGTTTCTCACATCATATATAATTATATAGCTGATATTAAACTGAAGAGGAAAAGAGAAAAAGGGGCATAAGAAAATTTAGAAAAGAGTTCCCTAGAACTCAGCACTTTATACCTTGAGACACCTGAGTTCTTGACAATTAAGAACAATAATTATATATTGTTGGTATAAGTGTCTGTCTGTTTTAATTCATTGTTTTCCTGCAACACTCTGGTTCCCTGATAGAAGTGCTCCACAGCACCATGACTGACACCATTCCTTAAGTGCCCTCCTGTGCTGATTACATGGAGATGAGAGCTTCAGCAGAATAATGGGGAGGTCCCATGGTGGTCCTCTGTGATAGCAGCTCACCAATAGAAGAATGAACATGCAGGAAAAGAGCAGGCTTTGACAATAAACCTACTATTGGAACTCCACTTCTGAAGTAAAGGATAAAAGCTCCAGTTATTGTTGTAGTTTTATTACTGAAATTTCTTCAGTAAATTTTTGATCTCAGAAATTTGAAAATTGAGCCCATGGGCCAAAAATCAGTAATAAAATGAGATTTTGTTAAACTGAGGGAATGAAAAATGCCAGAGCTATTGGCAGAGTGGCTGTGCCTTAAAAAGTGTTGCAGTTTGGACATTCCAGTAAACTCTAAATGGCCCTTTAAATTCTGAGAGAGTATAAATCATGCTTTGTGGAGCTGTGTCCATATCAGCAACAGGTCCCCAAGATAAACAGCCTCTGGAAGGGGGGAGAAGGCCCAGGTCGGAGGTTTCCTGCATGTGTCATTTGTCTAAGGATAAATAATAGGCCCTGAGGGATATTTTAGCCAAAACTTAGTAAATAATAAAAATACCTCTACAAACTGAATGAGTATTCTAGCAAATGAATAAATACAACCCAGCACCTTGGGCAAGGTTATTAGAGCTATGCAGTTTTTATCTGGGAGAAAATTAAGGTGTGTACTCCTTACTCAGATAGAAACCATCCAAAATGCGTGGGACTTCTTTATTCACAACCTTACTAGGGCTCAAAGGGTATGGCCTGCAATATATTTGTGCCTGGAAATGAAAATCTGATTTCTGAGCTAACCTAAGCCTGAAAAATAAGGATTCCCTATCTAGCCCTGATTGGGAAAATCCTGTATCATTATTATATTTCATAAAATGTCTCTCATTTATAAAATGTAATGATTTAGTTATTTAGATAGTTAGAAAAACTGAGTCTCTGTCAAAGAGAAAGATTCTTGCCTTTTAAACCTTCCAATTATCAGTTTGGTGAGTGAATGGTTAACTGTGATCCTGTTTTATAAAAAGTGAGTTTTTGGAAATAGGAAAAATTAGACAAAAAAAAAAAAAGTCATTGTATAAGAAAAGAATTTTGTGTGATAAATTTGTCCTGAAACAGAATGGCTGTTTAGGAAAGTAAAAGGCAGGGCAAAAGTAAAAGAAGATTTAGAATGTTTGTAGATTGTCTGTGCAGGTTGAATGAAGCTCATGACAGAGATTTTGTAAAGGAGTTTACATGTGATCCAGTTAACTATGTATTTCCTTTAAAATCTTTTGGCTTGTAATTTTGTTTAAACAAGTGTTTTAAGCCTTTGATATTTGACAAACCTTCCAAAATCAAAATTCCAAATTTGGAGCTTGGTACTTGTAGCACAGTGGTTACAGCAAAGGCCACATGCACTGAGACTAACAGGTTCTAAACCTGAGGAAGCAAATTAAAATTACTCGATTTATTAAAAATGTATAGGAAACCTTGTCAAATATGAAATGGTAATTAATTTTGTGTGAATTATAATTATATGTATATTCCAACATTATAAGACATTGGTCTGTCCTAACATATATTGTTGGTAATAATTTCAATTCATCTCAAAAAAAAAAAAGAAAGAAAGAAAAGAAAGTGTTTTTTGTAACTGAGTCTAAAGTTTGTCCTAAAAAAAAGAAAAGAAGTATTAAGAGAGGCCAACAGATTCTTTCAATTCAAATTCCTGATGTCTTTGAAAATTTAATACCTGTGGACTAAAAACAGATTTTTAAAACATTCTTTGGAAAGATAACATGTCTATGAGTATTGCTAACCTAGCTTCAAACAAAACAGAAATAAGTGACATAGAACTGGGCTAGTTTGTTATAACTTTTTGTTTGAAATACTGTTAATTCTGTCTGTGTTCTATTTTTTAAAAGTCAAGAAAACCATTTTCTGTCTTTTGAGCTATTTATAGCTTTCCAAGCAATGTATGTACTTATGAACAAAATTTGAAACATGCATTTTTTCTCTCTCCTTGATTTCTCCAGAGTTTGAAAGCAATTTGTAAGTATTTTTAATCTCTGATAATACAGTTATTTGCATAAGTTCAATAAGAATCTATTTTATTCCATAAGACATGATGAAGACACTGGTTATTTTACCAAGACTTTAGCTGGGAAAGCATTTTCAGAGATATCCAGACTGCATTAAGGAATTAAGGTTAACTTTATAAGGCCAAAGAAAAGCCCTTTGGAAAAACTGGCCAGATACCCATCAGTAACATTTCCTGATCTGTGGTAAGTAGCAAAGATTGCTTTCTGACAGGTCCAGGAATCAAAATGTGCTTGGGAACCTCAAGAGAAGTGGAATTTACCCAATACATATAAGTATCTAATGGCACAGATAAAACCTGGGCTCATAAAAGGTTTTTGAGTTTTCTTTTTTTTTAATTGAATGGTAACTATGTACTTTAATGAACTTCTGGGGTACAGTGTGGTGTTTTCACATACAATTTGAAACATTTCCATTAAACTGGTTAACATAGCCTTGATGTCATTTTCTTAGTTATTATGTTAAAACATTCATATTCTACTCTTAGAAAGATTCACTTATACCCTTGTAAGATACACCACAGAAGTGATCCCTCCAATTCCCCATTCCTCCCTCCCCTTTCCCTCCTCCCTCCCCATATTCATAGGCTCTTATTATGTTATAGCTTTCATATGAAAGGTATAAATTAATTTCATAATAGCAGTGTGTAAATTGGATACTTTTTCTTTGATTCTTGTGATATGTTGCCAAGAAGAACATTTTCTAGCTCCATCCATGTGCACATGAAGGAAATAAAGTCTCCATCTTTCTTTATGGCTGCATAGTATTCCATGGTGTACATACACCACAGTTTGTTGATCCATTCGTGGATCGATGGGCACTTGGGCTTCTTCCATGACCTGGCAATTATGAATTGGGCTGCAATAAACATTCTG
>NW_003852396.1:35709976-35720715 GCF_000181295.1 Otolemur garnettii
GGAATAATTTCTATTCTTTTAAATTTACTGAGGTTAGACTTATGACCTAAGATGTGATCAATTTTGGAGTATGTTCCATAGACTGATGTGAAAAATGTGTATTCAGTTTTGTTAGGATGAAAAGTTATATAGATGTCTGTGAGGTCCAAAAGTTGAATAGTTAAATATAATCTAAAATCTCTTTGCTAAGCTTCTTATTGGAGGATCTGTCCAACACTGCCAAAGGAGTGTTGAAATCTCTGACTTTGATGGAGCTGGGGGAGATCAAGTTGCTCATGCCAATTAGAGTCTCTCTTATAAATTGAGGTGCATTCTGGTTAGGTGCATAGATATTGATAATTGAGATCTCATCATATTGACTATTATCCTTAACAAATATAAAGTGGCCATCTTTATCTTTGGTGACTTTTGTTGGTTTAAAACCTATTGTATCTGCAAATAATATTGCACCACCTCCTTTTTTCTGCTTTCCATTAGCCTGGAATATAGATGACCATCCCTTCACCCTGTCTTTTAAGATAAGATGAGATTCTTGTATACAACAGATGTCTGGTCTGAGTTTCTGTATCCAATCAGCCAATCTGTACCTCTTTACGGGACAATTTAAGCCATTCACATTGATTGAAATTATTGATAAGCCTGATAAAATGTTAGGTATCAAATTGTTTGAAAGTCCAGTGGACGTTTTTAATCCTTTCACCAGTGTAGAAGTTGGAATATGATCGATAGTTTCTGAGTTAGTTTACTTTTGTGGTGGAGGATTGCACTGCTCATTATGGAGAATAGGTCTCGGAATATCCTAGAGAGCTGGTTTAGTTATGGCAAATTTCTTCAACATGTGAATGTCATTAAAGTTTTTAATTTCTCCATCATAGATGAAACTCACTTAAGCCGGATACAGGATCCTGGGTTGAAAGTTATTTTGTTTTAAGAGATTAAAAGTTGATGACCATCCTCTTCTAGCCTGAAAGTTTTCAGCCAAGAGATCTGCAGTCATCCTAATACTCTTCTCCCTATAGGTTATAGTTTTCTTACATCTGATTGTTTTCAGAATTTTCTCTTTCATCTTAACTTTAGTGAAGTTAATTATGATGTGCCTGGGGGATGTCTTGTTCAGGTTGAGTTGTGCTGGGGTTCTGAAACTATCTGCTATCTGATTTTCTGGATCACTTCACATGTATGGAAAGTTCTCTTTCAGAATTTCATGAAGAAGAGCCTTTGTAATAATTTCATGAAGAATTGCCTTCAGGAATTCCTATAAAGTGAATATTAGTTTTCTTCGTGTTATCCAAGAGTTCTCAGAGAAAGATCTGTTTTTGCTCTCCATTTCTTTTGATCTTTGTGCTCCTGGGATTCTTCAAAAGCTTTGTCTTCAATGTCAGAGATCCTTTCTTCTGCCTGTTCCACTCTGTTACAGAAAGATTCCACCATATCTTTCAGATCCTTGAGGGATTCAACCTCTTGTCTCAGTATTTCAAATTCTTTGGTCATTTTATCTTTGAAATCATTGAATTCTTGAGACATCTTTTGAATAATTTCTTGAAATATCTTTTGAATAATTTCTTGAAATTCTAATTTCCTCCTTTCTTTCATTCAGTTAATCTCATTTGCTATCCAAATTCTGAACTCAGTTTCTGACATCTCAGCCATCTGTTTATGGATGGGATGTTCAATTGCATCTGCCCCATTTTTCCTTGGGGGAGTTGATCTACTCTGGTTATTCAAGTTGCCAGAGTTTTTCTGCTGATTCCACCCCATGCTGAGTTTACCTTGTTTGGAGGCCTTATCAGAACCGTTCAGTTGGTGGCTTTTTCTGGTTGCCCAGAGAGACAGGTAGAGCTTGTCAGTTGTCTTCTCCCTGTTCTCGGGTGCTAGGGCAACCGGGGTGCAGTGGAATGGCATCAGCTGCACAGGAGTGTGCGTAGCCAGATTACACCTTGTTTGGCCTGCTAGGGCGGCCGGGGCAGGAGACCAGCAGCAGCCGGATCAGTCCTAGTTTGGCCCCACTGGAGCAACCAGTGGAACAGGGAAGCTGTAGTGGCTAGATCTGTCCTAGTTCAGCCCCACCAGAGTAGCTGGGGGTGGAGCAGAGGACGCTTTCACCATCATCCACTGGATGTGTGCAGCATTAGCAAGCCGATCTGTGCCCTCCCAGCGTGGAAGCCCAGAGCAGGGAACTACTCCACCTCTGCCCGTGGGATGCATGTGGCTCTAGCAAAAAGTTCTGGGCCCGCCCAGAGTGGTAGACTCCTCCACCACTGCCTGCATGGCACACGTGGCTGTAGCAAGCACGTTCTGGGCCTGCCTAGAGCAGGAGCCTGGGGCAGGGATCTCCTCTGCCACCCATGAGGCGTGTGACTCTAGCAAAAGTTCTGGGCCCACCCAGCATGGGTCCCTGGAGCAGGGAACTCCTCCGCTGGCCCCTGTGGGATGTGTGTGTCTCTTGCAAGCTGTTTTGGGTCTGCCTGGAACAGAGGACTCCTCCTCCGCTGCCCACGGGACGCCCGCAGCACTAGCAAGCAGTTCTGGGCCTGCCTAGAGCAGGAGCCTGGGGCAGGGATCTCCTCTGCCACCCATGAGGTGTGTGACTCTAGCAAGCAGTTCTGGGCCATCGCAGAGTGGGGCCTCTTCTGCCACTGCCCGTGGATGCGCAAGGCTCTAGCAAGTAGTTCTGTGCCTGCCCAGAGCAGGAGATACCACTGTGACCACCTGCTGCCTGCAGGAGGCATATGGCTCTAGTAAGCAGTTCTGGGCCCACCCAGAGTGAGGGACTCCTCCTGGAGAGGGGATCTCCTCCAGCGCCCATGGGGTGTGTGGCTCTAGCAAGCAGTTCTGGGCCCTCCCAGAGTGAGGGACTCCTCTGCGACCACTCGCCACCAGCAGGAGGTGTGTGGCTCTAGGAAGCAGTTCTGGGCCTGCCCAGAGCCCTAGAACTGGGATCTCCTCTGCTGCCTGTGGGGCGCACAGCTCTAGCAGGCAGTTCTGGGCCCTCCCAGAGCAGGGGACTTCTCCACCACCACCTGCGATGGTGCACAAGGCTCTAGCAAGTAGTTCTGTATCTGCACTGAGCAGGGGGCTCCTTTTTGGTCACCCCCACCTGCAGAAGGTTTGCAGCTCTAGCTAGCAGTTCTGGACCTGCCCAGAGCCCTGGAGCGGGAATCTCCTCTCCTGCCTGTGGGGTGCGCAACTCTAGCAAGCAGTTCTGGGCCCTCCCAGAGTGGGAGACTTCTCTGCTGACACCTACGGGAGTGTGCAAGGCTCTAGCATGTAGTTCTGTGCTTGCCCGGAGCAGGGGACTCCTCTGCGGCCACCCGCAGCCCATGGGAGGCATGCAGCTCTAGCCAGCACTTCTAGGGCCTGCTTTGTACCTGTATTTTGTGTTCTTAAATGCTCTTCCTTGGATTTACAGCTTGCTGAACTTCTTTCTGGGCTCAGTTCCCTGTCTTTGGCTTCATAGATTCTGATTCCAACTGGTTTTTCTTCCTTTGCTCAGGAGCCTCTGACCAGGGTTGCTACCAGTTGGCCATCTTCCCAGAATCCCCCAGTTTTCAAGTTTTTAACCTGAGATTCCTTATGAAAGATTCCAGCAAAGCTAATTTTAAAGGAGAGCCTAAATGGATAATAATTAATGATTCTTATTGTACTTTATACAAATAATCAAACCCAGTATACTGAAGGTACAGTTTATTTTAGCAACTGAGTTAGTTCTTCTGTAATTTGTCTTTGATAGAAAAAGAAATCAAAGACAGAAAAATCATTCAAAAAAGAGGCTACAGCCCACCTGTATTAAATCTCAGCCTTGCTGTACTGTCAACTGATAAAATAAGACATAACTGTTTTGGTAAACTGATCGGTTAAATAGGACTAAGGAAAAAAGTACAGAATTATATACAGTAATTATATTTGCCCTGAAGCCTTAAGACTCAACAAAGATCGCCTGTTGGCTATACAGAAAAATGTGTGCAGTATTAAATATTATCTGCTATGTCTAAATGTTGCCCAGAAAAATCATCCCATGGTTTAAGTTACTACCCTGGTTTATATTTGACAATGGCCTAGCCTTAATAGAAGAAATAATGCAAATAATAACTAAAGTTTTAAATATCACCAAGAAACTATATGTAACTTATAGGCCTCAAAGCATGGACAAATTAAAGTACATGAACAAGGCCATAAAAACAAGAATCCATAAACTCTGCCAGGAAGCAAAGCTTAATTAGATACAGGCCTTTGCCACTGTGTTGTTCAAAAAGGCCTCCATCAATCCTCTGCAATTTAGCAGAGGCTCCTAAAGGAACTAAAAAAGACTAAATTAAATAAACAAACCATAAAAAAGAGTAGCAAAAAAATCTCCAATTGAATAATTAACCATGTTAGTTTAATCTTTTGTGTCTATACATTCTTTCTCTCTGGAAAATCAAAAGGACCATGTCTAAGTCCAGGATCAGAACCCATTCCCCCACAAACCAAGGTACAAAGGACTTTATACCATCATCCTCACCACACACACGGCAGTGAGAATAAGGAGAATCCTCACCTGGAGTCATCGCATCCGGCTGAATAAACTGCCCTTTAGGAAATAAAAATAAAAATACCCAACATGACCTGCTCCAGCCACATACTGGAAGCAGGCTCATCAATACACGGCTGAAGTCTGAGGAAACTCCTCGAGGGATTTGTCTTAATTGGACTTTAAATTGAATTTTTTAAAAGGGGGGCGATATCATATAGGAAAAAGTAAACTCAGATAAATCAAAGATTTGATTTCCCATTAAAACCAGTGGGGAATGTGATAACCAAGCCCCCAACTTTGAAAAAGAAACTTCCTTTGAATCCATTAGTCCCAGCCCACTCAAGGGTGAGGAGAACTCTGAGAAGAGGCCTGAAGATACGGGAAGGAGAAGAACTTCAAGGGGAAACTTGGAGATAAGAAAGTGCATAGGGAGGAGAGGCTTGATGTACCCCTCCCCCCCTTGCACTACATAATTCCCCCCTGCCCAAGGCTAACCACAATGATTCAGCCTCTGTACCTTTGCCTGCTTGCTGTGATGCAGAAATAGGGTATAAAGACCCATTTGATCTGTCATTTGGGGTTGCTTGCTTCCTATGACAATAAATTTCTATTCATTTGCATAAAAAGCAGGGTCTGTGTCTCCTTCGCAGCTGTGTGAGTTATAAGAATATGTTGGAATATTATGTAGTCTTTAAAAAAGATGAATAAGTCACCTCTTTTATGTTTATGTGGAGGGCGCTGAGCTGGTACATATTCTTCTTAGCAAAGTATCTCAAGAATGGAAGAAAAAGTATCCAATGTACTCAGCCCTACTGTGAAACCAACACTTCCATATGAAAGCAATAACTCAACTACAGCCCAAAATGAAGGTGAAAAAGAGGGGGGAGGAGAGGATGAGTGGAGAGAGGGTAATTGGTGGGACCACACCTATGGTGCATTTTGAAAGGATACATGTTAAATCTGCAAAGCGTGGAATATAAATATCCTAACACAGTAACTAAGAAAATGTGGTGAAGGCTATGTTAACCAGTTTGCTGAAAGTATTTCAAATTGTATATAAAACCAGCACATTGTACCTCATAATTGTATTAATGTACACAGCTATGATTTAGTTTTAAAAAAAAGGGGGGGGGAAGAATTCTAACAGAAAATGCAATATCTGCTCTTTTTCATTTTTACTTAATTACCATACAAACAAAGACACAGGTGGTAACTTGTGAACCCCTGAGAATATACCTGTTTTAATTTCCATTTTGAATGACATTGGTGTAAGATATGAAAGAAGGGTGAGTATGATTTCAAAACTTTAGTCTATGGCTTCAAATATAATAGAAATTTCCCTAGGGTGTCTCAGAGGATGGAAAAAGGTAAAAAAGCTGAGGGCTCTTAAAGCTCCTAGGAATGCCCTATTTACAAAACTCTAAGGACCTCACCTTTGAGTCTTCTCTCAAAGGAAAATACTCTCTTCAGAAGTGGGACCTAGGAGAATTGGGGTTTGTACCTTGATTCAAGTAAGGCAGAAAGCCTTGAGAGGAAGTCAAACTCATAGGATGACTCTAGCACAGGCCTTGGGGGGAAATGCTCAGGAGCCAACCTACAACAGGTGCTGCCCTTCAAGTGTGGATCTCCAGAAATCTCTTCAAGTGTGGATCTGCAGAAATCTCTCCCTCTACGTTACCAATGGTCCCATATTGGAGAAATTCTGCTTTTCCTCTACCTTCAGGTGAGAGGGGAAACTACTCAGGAGCCGCCATCTGTAGAATTCTGCAATGCTGGTGGTCGGGGTAGAGGTGGGCATAATGTTGTGAGAGATGCATTTTGCCACTTGTGCTCCTATACATCATTCTTTTCTTTGCTAGCCCCCCAGAGACAACAGTTCAGTCCCCATTCTTCTGCAAAATCCCAGCCAGGAAATCCTTCCCCAGACTTTCTCCTTCAGGGATGAAACTGTTTCCAGAGAGATCACAGAGGCTGAGCCTTCGTTCATTACCTTCCTCTTGCTGTTAAAAAGAAGTTCTATCTTATTCTTCCCTGCCTTCTAAGTCAGCCCTTGGGACTTCACTGCTTTCTTCCGATTATATTCATTCCACCCTCTCCCTCTGTGGATGGCCAACTGAACAGGCGAGGATGAATGAACTCTAACACTGTTACATCCTAATTAGCCAAAAACTTTTAACAATATTATAACTTATGATGACAAAGTGGTAGTGGGGAAAGGGCATATGGGGGGTGGGGGTGGGAGGAGTTGATTTATATTATAACCACCTAAAAAGAATAAAAGTATCCATTTTCAATTAGGATGAGTTGTATCAGACAGCTAGAAATATCTAATTAGGTGTCAGTTCTAACAGGAGCCTCTTCCACAGGACTTTTGTCCTAAACCCAATCAAAGTCTGTTCTTTCTGCTTTGGGTCAAACAGGTAAACAGGCATAAATCTCAATGGGAGAAGAAAACCAAACCTCTGTGGCTGAGTTTATCTTCCTGGGCCTTTCACAAGACTGGCAGACCCAGATCCTGCTGTTTATTCTTTTCCTCCTCATTTATCTGCTGACTGTGTTTGGAAACCTGCTCATCATCTTCCTCATCTTCCTGGATTCTCGACTGCACACTCCTATGTACTTTTTTCTCAGAAACCTGTCTATTGCAGATCTCTGTCTCTCTACTAGCATTGTTCCTCAAGTATTGGTCCACTTTTTGGTAAAGAAGAAAAACATTTCCTATTTTGCATGTATGACACAGATAATTTTCTTTCTTCTGATTGGGGGTACAGAGTGTGCTCTGCTGGCAGTGATGTCCTATGACCGGTATGTGGCTGTCTGCAAACCCCTGCACTATTCTACTATCATGACCCAACAGGTGTGTCTCAAGTTGGCCATAGGGTCCTGGGCCAGTGGGGCACTTGTATCTCTGGTAGATACCGCCTTTACTTTCCATCTTCCCTATCGGGGACGGAACATAATCAATCACTACTTTTGTGAACTTCCTGCCCTCCTGAAGCTGGCTTCAGCAGATACTTACCCCACAGAAATGGCCGTCTTTTCGATGGGTGTGGTAATTCTCCTGGCTCCTGTTTCCCTCATACTTGCCTCCTACTGGACTATCATCTTCACTGTCATCCAGATGCGGTCTGGGGAGGGGAGGCTCAAGGCTTTTTCCACCTGTGGTTCCCATCTTATTGTTGTTGTCAGTTTCTATGGGTCAGGAATATTTACGTACATGCGGCCAAACTCCACAACTATAAAGGAGCAGGATAAGATGATATCTGTGTTCTATGCTGTGGTGACACCAATGTTGAATCCCATAATTTATAGCTTGAGAAACAAAGACATTAAAGGAGCTGTCAAAAAGCTAGTTGGAAGAAAGTCTTTCTCTAAATGTCGGTGACTACTGGGTCTGAATTTTAGTGCTACAGTAATATCCGTAAAAGAGGAGCTAGTTTTCAGTAGGCAGTTGAGAATTAGTCATTTCAGGAAGAAGCATGAAAGTGAAGGACTTGTTCTAGAAACTGAATATTGCACTCAAACCTGAAGCAGAAATAAAAGAATAAAAGGTGAGGCTATTTCCTTTTATGAAAAGTTCTAGGTGTTACTTTCAGGAGTTCGTAGTTAATTCAGCTGCCATGGACGTTTTAAGTACAATCACAATTAAATCCAGGAGGTTTAGATCAGATTATCCTGAAATAATACCTAATACAAATTGCATGCATAATTCTAACATCAAAGGCAGTTCAGGTTTGCAGGTCTTGGACTTATGAACCTTGAAATAGACTGATGAAAATAATGAAAATATCTGGAAGAGTCTCTAACACTGGGATCACTCAGGTCCAGAGTACTTCAGCTTGTGAAAAGGCACCAGAGGAAATAATACTTCATAGTTCATTATGTTCTCTCCTGATAGCTCCTGAACACTAATTTTATATGATACCCCAACTTTCATATAAGCACAGACTATCAGAATAAAAGTGAGGCTTCAGTTGTTCCTAACATCTCTATTGAATAGTTATCCAGCATTTCCCTAACCAGGAAGGGCACAGCCCCCTACTCTCTTCATCATTCTCTCTCATGCAGAGATTGTTTTTGCTATTAGATTTTCCTTATGGTCAATCAAAATTAATTTTTCTTTCTCTTCAATGCAGTTGTTCTTGTTTTACTCCTAGAATCATTTGATTATCTTTATATACCACAACTCACAGAAGTCAGTTCCTGCATTTTCCCAAGTTCAATTACTGCTGCCAATAGCTTTAAAATTCCTTCATGTAAAACGCTTCAATATGCTGGTCATCCTCCTTTGAATGAGACCAATTTAACTAATTAACATTTCTTTAGAAAGCAAAAGTGAAATTAGAATTTTAGAAATTGGAGTTTATCAATCCCAGTGTGACCCCCTCCACAGGCTTAGATACCTATACACTGTGTCTCACTGCAGCTCAGCTTCTCTAGAATAGTCAGTTCCAGAGTACACTCATGTTCTCACAGACCCTTAGTCCAAACTGGCTGGCAGTCATTTCCCTCTTTCACCTAAACTTCTAATCATCACATGTTTAGAGGGAGTTCATAATCAGCATGAACATGGGGTCTCAGAACCACAGAACTACCTGGTAGCTATACTTACATCTTATTTCTTTAATATATGCATCCAGGCATTCATTAAAAAATTATTTATTGAGCTCTTATTTCATTTTACGCTATTTAACTCTGGAGATTATATATACATATATATATAATATTACATATTTAATATATATAGATATCTATAGATATAGATATCGCTATTATTCTAATATATGTAGAATATATATAGATAGCTATATCTACATACATATCTATATATGTATAGATATCTCTGTCTATGTGAAGAGATAAATGAAAACAGAAAAATGTTAGCTGAATTTACTGACATTGCTGGTTATAATCTAGATGAGATTATTTCAATGAAGGGAGGAAAAGTAAGAAAATGGAAACAGAAAATGTGGACACAAATTTGGAGAAGTTTCAATTGAGAAAAAGGAAGAAATAAGGGATACTTGAGAAAGTAGGATTCTGGGGTATTTAATATATTTTATTTTAGATTCCTAGCCTGTGCCTCACTGTGGCTCTAAGACACTGAAGTTTTTATAATTTTCACATAAAATGACATCTGAATAATCTACATGCTCAGATCCCCTGATTCTTACTTGTCCAGTGATCTCAGCCTTTCACTACCATTGTCATATCTTAAATATTGACATTACTGAGACTGCCACATCCATTGACCAAATTCTGAATACACAGGCTCCTGACCAAAACAAAATAGTTGCTGTTTTAAAGCACTAAGTATCCAAATGGTTTGTTATGCAACAATGAATTACTGAAACATTGAGAGAATAATCCTCAAACTCATTCCACCAGAACAGATGCCGATGGGACTTCACATACAGATAGAAAACTGCCTATTTGAAACCACCTCCTTTCATGCTATGGAGGAAGAGGGCCAAGAAAGGCCCAGAAAACTTCTGGTATACACACTCAGAAATCATAAGAAAGATGTGTCAGTCAAGATTCTTAGTTACAAGTAATGGAAACAGACTATGCATGATTTAAGCTAAAAAGAAAAAATATTGAAACAATGTTAATTCCAGTCTTGCAGTCAGAATGGCAAACCAAAATCATATCATACAATTGGTATAATCGGTACCTCACTGCCATTCAGGATTAGATGATACAGTTTCTACCGCCAATACCATCAAATACAGGACACTGCCACTGGAGCTGCTGATTCTAGAAACTGCTTCATTCACTGACACTGTCAGAAAGAAAGAAACAAACAAGAAAAAAAAAAAGAAAGAAATTGCTGACAACCACAACCTCAGCCAGGTAATCAAGGTTAACACTGACAACGATAAGTGATGGGAATAGCATGTACCCTTGTTATGATGTAATGAAAATAGCACTCTGCCTCTATGACCTTCATCTCCAAAACCTATAACCCCAGTCTAATCATGAGAAAAACATCATAAAAATCTCAATAGAGGGAAATCCTACAAAATACCTGACAGTACTCATCAAACTTTCAAGGCCATCAAACACAGAGACTGAGAAACTGTCATAGCCAAGAATCTAAAGACACACGACAACTAAATGTAATGTAGTATGCTAGATGGGATCCCAGATCAGAAAAAGACAAATGTAAAAACAAAAAGAAATGGCTCGGCGCCTGTGGCTCAAGTGGCTAAGGCGCCAGCCACAT
>NW_003852396.1:35720735-35742324 GCF_000181295.1 Otolemur garnettii
GCCTCCGCCTCCCAAGTAGCTGGGACCACAGGTGCCCGCCACAACGCCTGGCCATTTTTTGGTTGCAGCCATCATTGTTGTTTGGCGGGCCCGGGGTTCTACACAGCTCTTGTGCCCCTTTCCCCTCTCGTTGGTGCATCAGGATATGTCTATGTTCAAGCACAGTACAAGTTTTTTTTGTTTGTTTGTTTTTTGTGTAGTTTTTGGCTGGGGCTGGGTTTGAACCCACCACCTCCAGCATATGGGGCCGGTGCCCTACTCCTTTGAGCCACAGGTGCCACCCCACAAGTATTTTTTGTAACAGGTCTGTAAGGTTGTATTATTTCTGTTCTATAGATCATTAGTTCTCATATTTTGGGGGGCAAAGACTCCTTAACACTCTTACAAATTAAAGACCCTAGGCTGGGCCCGGTTGTTCACACCTGTAATCCAACATTCTGGGAGGCTGAGGCAGAAGGATCGCTTGAGCTCAGGAGTTCGAGACCAGCCTGAGCAAGAGCAAGACCTCCTCCATACTAAAAATAGAAAAACTAGCTAGGCATAGAGGCACACGCCTGTAAGTCTCAGCTGTTCAGGAGGCTGAGGCAAGAGGATTGCTCAAACCCAAGTGTTTGAGATTAATGTGAGCTATGATGCCATGGTACTCTACCCAGGGGTGACAGTGAGACTCTGCTCAAAAAAAGAAAGAAAGAAAATCTGAGGATTCCTAAAGAGCTTTTTTCTGTGGGTCATGTTTATCAGTATTGACAATTTTTTTTTTTTTTTGAGACAGAGCCTCAAGCTGTTGCCCTGGGTAGAGTACCGTGGCATCACAGCTCACAGCAACCTCCAACTCCTGGGCTCAAGCAAGTCTCCTGCCTCCACCTCTCAAGTAGTTGGAACTACAGGCGCCTGCCACAACTCCCGGCTATTTTTTGGTTGCAGCCGTCATTGTTGTTTGGCAGGCCAAGGCTGGATTCGAACCCACCAGCTCAGGTGTATGTGGCTGGTGCCTTAGCCACTTGAGCCACAGGCACTGATCCAGTATTGACAGTTTTTGAAGTTAACTCATTATATGTTAACATCAGAATACAGGAATCCTTGTAAGTCAGAAAGCCTGTGGAAAACTCTGCTGTACACCCAGAAAGCACAAAAAAGACAAATGTCTTATGTAAAGAATTTTGAGGGCAGTGCCTGTGGCTCAAAGGAGTAGGGTGCTGGGCTGGCCCCATATACTGGAGGTGGCGGGTTCAAACCCAACTCCGGCCAAAAACTGAAAAAAAAAAAAAAAAAAAAAATTGCCAGGCATTGTAGTCCCAGCTACTTGCGAGGCTAAGGCAGGAGGAACATAAGCCCAAGAACTTGAGGTTGCTGTGAGCTGTGACTCTATGGCACTCTTCCCAAAGTGACATAGTGAGACTCTGTCTCAAAAAGAAAAAAAAAGAAAAATAGAAGAGAAAGTGCTGTCCTTATCTTTCATGTCACCAGTTCATAACTCTTAAGTCTAGATTGAATTTATCTAGTTCACTGAGTTCAAGTTATATGCTGTGCCGTATCTGAAACAGAGATAAGGAAACTTAACTTGGGATTTATTTAGTCTCTATGAAGGGGGAAGAGTTTCTAAGTCCCTCCAAGACTTACATAAGACTACACACACAGAAAAAGTATTCAGATGACCAGAAACCAAAAGTTGACAAATGTTCATTACATGTAACCTATGAAACCAAATCATGCTCAGGTCTTGACTACCTACAAATTTCAGATTGACAAGCATAATTTATAATCTATGCAACACAATATTCTTAGGATGTGTAATACATAAAACACTGAGTGAAGAAATACAATACATTTGCATAGGAAACACTTTTGTGGTTTATAAGGCTGTCCTCATTTGGTTGTATTTATTAGTACATTTCCAACACCTTGGGCACTATCTGCTGTATATTATAATAGCTTCTCAATAAAAATTTGTTGAATGAATCAATTAAATGTCTCAGAAAAACTGTTGACTTAAGTTAAGTTACATTTTCTCCCTATCTTTTCATAAATATATGTTGCATATCCCTTACCAAAAATGCCTGGGACCAGAAGTGTTTTGAAATTGGGATATTTTGGGATTTGGGAATATTTTCATACATGTAATAAAATATATAACTTCAGGATGGAACCCAAGTTTAAACACAAAATTCATTGATGTTTATTTGTGCCTTAGCACTTACCCTGAAGGTAATTTTATACAGTATCTTCAATGATGTGCATAAAACAAAGTTTGCATACATTGAACCATCAGAGAGCAAAGATGCCACTATCACAGCCACCCATGTATACAATCTGTAGTTGTTTGGCATTATCATCATGCCTGACTCTGAATTTATATGCTACAAGTAAACAATTGTTTTGTTATACTTAGTCACACATAAATACTTAACAGTAAAAAATATGACATACCATTAAAACAGTGAAACAAAATCTTTTAGGGTAAATAAACAACATAGTAGCATCACTAAGTATACCCAGGAACTTGGACTAAACTGTGTGTTGTTTGCCTGTGTCTTGCCTGCAACCTGTCACATGAAGGTCACACGAAACTGTCAGGGATGGAATTTTTCACTGCAGCGTCATGTCAGTGCTTAAAGTTTTGAATTTTGTACCATTTCGGATTTGGGATTTTCAGATTAGGAACGCTCTGCCGGTAAATACAGGTAGAGTCTAATCTAGAGAAGCTGTATTTTATGATGACAAAACGGAATTGATTTTGTAGCAAACCCACATGACTTTAGGAGTCCTTCAGCTTTATGATGAGAATCATGTTGCTATGCTTTGAATGTGTCCCCCGAATTGAGATATTGAAATTTAATGTCCAGTGTGATAATATTAATAGGTGCTTACGTCATGGGGGCTCCTCCCTCCTGAATGGGACAAAAGCCTTCATGTAGCCATGGGCTCTCTTACCCTTTGCCTTGCCGTCTATTATGGGAGAACCCAGAATTCTTCCCCTCCAGAGAATGTGGCAATAAGGCACCATGTTGGAAGGTCAGAAAAGCCCTCACCAGACAACTGAACCTGCAACTGCCTTGATTTTGGACTTCCCATCTTCCAGAACTGTGAGAAATAAATTTGTGTCGTTTTAAGTGACTTAGTCTCAGGTATTTTGTTATAGCAGGACAAACAGACTAAGACAGAAATACTGAGAGAATCTGTACCAAGTTGTAACATTAAAAATAACCAGAATCCACAGAGAACTCAAACGTATTAGTAAGAAAAGAACAAGTGATCCCATCTCAAGGTGGGCAAGGGACTTGAAGAGAAACTTCTCTGAAGATGACAGGCACATGGCCTACAGACATATGAAAAAATGCTCACCATCCTTAATCATCAGAGAAATGCAAATCAAAATGACTTTGAGATATCATCTAACTCCAGTAAGATTAGCCCATATCACAAAATCCCAAATTCAGAGATGTTGGCATGGAGGTGGAGAAAAGGGAACACTTCTACACCGCTGGTGGGAATGCAAATTAATATGTTCCTTTTGGGAAGATGTTTGGAGAACATGTAGAGAACTAAAAATAGACCTGCCATTTGATTAAGGTGACCAGACGTCCTGCTTTTGGCAGGACAGTCCCAATTTTAAACAATTTGTCCTGCATCCAGTGGCGTTTTTAAAAAGTCGCAATTTTTGGAAAGAATTCACGGGAACAGCAGGACAACAGGAAGGGAATATAGGTTTTAGGCTGCTGAAAAGGTTACTGTAACTCCATTTGGGAATGAAGAGGTTAATGTAACTTTATTTGAAAATGAAAAGGATGTAAACTCCCTACTTGCCTCCTGGGCAAGGTCACCCTGGTAGACCTGGGCGCCCTACTCCTTAGAGCCACAGGCGCTGCCCTGTACATAATTTTTTTTAAATGTATTATATTTGTAAATTGTACTTAAGTTGAAATTTTTAAAAAATATATTACAATACTATTTTTGCATTCTATGAACATTTTTGTTGCTCCATATAGACCAAATTTTTAATTGAGGACACCCCCACACCCCGTCAGTGGTGTCCCACTTTACCAGTGTTAAAATCTGGTCACCTTACATTTGATCCTACAATTCTTCTACTAGGTATATATCTGGAAGACCAAAAATCACTTTATAACAAAGATATTTGTACCAGAATGTTTATTGCAGTCCAATTCATAATTGCTAAGTCATGGAAGAAGCCCAAATGCCCATCGACCCATGAATGGATCAATAAATTGTGGTATATGTATACCATGGAATATTATGCAACCTTAAAGAAAGACGGAGACTTTACCTCCTTCATGTTTACCTGGATGGAGCTGGAATATATTCTTAGCAAAGTATCTCAAGAATGGAAGAAAGCTGTAACCCAATTATAGCCCAAGAATAAGGGGAAAGAGGGAAGGGAGGGGAGGGCAGGGGGCAGGATGGGTGGATGGAGGGTAATTGGTGGGACCACACCTACCATGCATCTTACAAGGGTACGTGTTAAACTTACTAAACGTAGAATATAAATGTCTTTTTTTTTCTTTTGAGACAGAGCCTCAAGCTATCCCCCTGGGTAGAGTGCTGTGACATCACAGCTCACAGCAACCTCCAACTCCTGGGCTCAAGCGAGTCTCCTGCCTCAGCCTCCCAAGTACTGGGACCACAGGCGCCCACCACAACGCCTGGCCATTTTTTGGTTGTAGCCCTCATTGTTGTTTTGGCGGGTCCGGGCTGGATTCCAACCCGCCACCTTAAGTGTACGTGGCTGGCGCCTTAGCCACTTGAGCCACAGGCGCCCAGCCAGAATATAAATGTCTTAACGCAATAGCTAAGAAAATGCCATGAAGGCTTTGTTAACAGGTTTGATGAAAATATTTCAAATTGTATATAAAACCAGTACATTGTGCCCCATGACTGCATTAATGTACACAGCTATGATTTAATTTAAAAAAATAGCTAGATTGGCAATGAGGTGACTGAAATCTGAAAATAACCTTATTTAATTAGTGAGAAGTGTGCAGACTTCCATGGACCTTTGAAGACATCTGGTTAGAAATATCGTACCTGACTTTACAGTGTAAGACAGGATGGGTGCCCCTCACTCTCGGAGTTCTGTGTCTACATTCCTTTGAGTTTCCACGGACTTGCGGCGGGATCAAACGGAAAGTGGCCAGAGCCTGTTTAATCAGAGTTTGGATCGAAACCAGGGCTGGGGGTGGCAGAGGGCATGTGGGTGAGGTGCCCAGGCCGAGAACGGGCCTGTCCCGAGTGCCGCGCCCTCCCCTCCAGTGGGGCGCTGAGGTGTGTTGCACCCGTAGCGCTGCAGTGACCCACGATCTGCCTGAGGGCGGGCCTGAGTGTGCCCCGGCAGGGAAAGACCCCAAGGCCAGCCTTTCCACGGGAGCCTGCTTAACGCTTGTGACCACGTTTGGTCTGGAGAAGAAGTTTCTTGATTGCTTGGCTTTCAATTATCTGCTAGAATGCAGACAGTACCCAGAAAGTGCATTCTGTCGCAGGAGATGCGTCTTCGCCTGCGGTGGGTGATAAACAACTACAAACCATTCATCAAATCCTTAGAGTTTCCTCTTCCGGGTTACTGAGGCCAGTAGGGAGGGAGAAGAAAAAGAGTCAAAGTTGGGTGCTGGAAGAGAGTAATTGCGGCCCTCCTCCCCGGAGACACAGCGCAGGTAGTGGGAAGATTGGAATGTCCCCGCCGTCCTCCAGGAAGCCTAGAGCCACGATGGAACCCGAACAGGTGGCTGGGAATAGAGAAAGCAAGCCAATGACCTGGAAAAAGCCATCCACCCTCCCACCGCCTGGATTTGGGCGAGGGGTGGAGACTCGCTGCCTCTAGCTAAGGAGAGAAGGTCAAGCCTGCAAAGACAGCTGCGGGAAGTAGGAGGAGGCCTTGCCCTTGAGGGCAGTTCAGTTCCTTCTTCCTTGTTCCCTAGGGAGGGGGGCTAGGTAAGCTGTGTTCCAAGAAACCCCTACCACACCCCATTTGATCAGAAAGAAGTTTATTGAATAAATTAAAAGAAGCAATGTATGTAAAGCACTTTGCACAGCACTGAGCCGGCTACATGTTTGTTAAATAAAATTGTATTAAGTTAAAAAAAAAATAAAGAAATATCGTACCTATGACAGTTGTGAGAGGAAGGCTGTCATTTTTCTTCCTATTCTATGCCTTTTCCATTTCCCTACCTCTTAATTGGCTGTATAGCATGCTTGAGCCTGTTTGTTGACAACACTTTTAAGTTAAAACTTTTATTTTGTCTAGCTAGTTGAATGTGACTTTCATAAAGATTAATCTCCTCCCAAACAGTTCATGGCATACATCAACTTTAGAAAATATTATTTTACAATTCTGTCATATCTTATTACTGACTATCTAAATCTTGAAGCATTTGAGTGAAGAGATAGGAGCTTGAAGCATTGCTAAATCCATTTCCATAAATTTGGGGATGATAATAATCTCAGTTGTAGTGAAGATTAAATGAGATGGCATCTATAGTTTATGATTGATAAGAAGTGCAAAGTAGGTTGGCCAAAATCGAAGGAAAATTCTGGTTGCTATCTTGTCTTCTCTTAATCTCCTGGACTATCTCCTTCTGGAAGGCTTTTGCTGACTTAACTAGCTTAAGTTCTTTATCTCTGCTTTTACAACACTGCCTTCATGCCTCTCTTTAAGCCCTAATCATATGATCATGCAGTTACTACCACTGAGCATTCTCTCCTTTGTGACACATACTTCCCTTACCTCTGTGTCTCTACACCCACCAGATTTCCTCCTACCTCTTAGGCTGATCTTCCTCTTTCTACATATTTTGTAGGCCCATCTTCCTGATCCAACCATTGGGGGCATTCCTGGGGTGATCCTAGCACATCTCTTACATTGAATTTTTTTTTTCTCTCTCTCTACAATCTGATTCCAACTCATAGCATTAATTATCATCCACCAATACTGAAATAAATTTTCCTATATTCGAATGGTTAATTACAACCTTCCTTCTTGAATGTCACAAAGTATTACATACTCAAATCAAAATCATGATCTGCAGGAATCAGTAGAGTGCTTGGTGTCAGAGCTCACAGCAACCTCAAACTCTTGGGCTTAAGCGATTCTCTTGCCTCAGCCTCCCAAGTAGCTGGGACTACAGGCGCCCTCCACAACGCCTGGCTATTTTTTGGTTGTAGTTGTCATTTGTTTGTTAGGCCCAGGCTGGGTTTGAACCCGCCCCCTCCGGTATATGTGGCTGGCACCCTAGCCGCTGAGTTACAGGCGCCATGCCTGCGGGATCTTTTACATCTATGCAAAACTGAATGAATGAATCAGTGAACTAATAAATCAATGAAGACCATACAATATAATATACAAATGGAGATCTAGTTGAAATTACGTCATTTTTTTGATTCCAGGCAAATGGAAGGCGGAAGGAAGAGAGGGTACATAGTAAGTAAGGTTTTAGCCAGCTTAACGCTTTTTTTCCCAGCCGTCCAGAAGAAGTAGGTGAACGAGTGTTTTGGCTCCAGGGTTCCAAGAAGGTTTGAGCCGGTTCTAGAGTAAGAGGCGGGATCTGGATAAGAGGCGGGGTCTAGTTAAGAGGCGTGGGGGTGTGGGTAGGGGGCGGAGTTTGGGGAAAGGGACCGCCGGGAACAGGCCCCGGTCTATAACATTGACTCGGGTTGCGGAGCCTCCGGGGGCTCTTCCCAGAGGGCTGTTGCGCGTGCGTGACAGTGCGCCGTAGCAATTTTTGAGACGGCTTCTAGGGCAAGGGGCCGTGAGGTCAGCAGGTTTCAATGTGGCGTGGATAGCAACGCCGGCCAGCTTTACGCCCCAGGACAGCGATTTCCGCGGCTCCTCTCCGAATTGGCACCAGAGCGTGACTGAACTGAGCCCTGGCCAGGAGTCGCGCTCGCAGGTATCTCTTGGGTCAACGGGCGGCGGGGACGCCGGTGTGTGGCATTGGGAATCCCGCTTGAGGGCGTCCACGGGGAATGTGCAGTTCCCCTCTGCTTGTTTGCGGTTATTCCAACCCAAAGGAAAGCGCGAGCTGGCGGAGGAGGATGGAAACCCGGGCTGCGTAAGGCAGCAGTGAGGGATAGAGCAGACGTAAAGGGCTAGCAGTGGAAACAAGACGGTTGGGTTGTAGGTCCCGTTCTTCTAAGCCAGGGATTTAATTTCACTCCTGTACCCTCTTCACTTCTGCAGTGAGCTCAGTCTCCAGACGCGTAATTTGATTAGTAAATCATGATCAGCTGGTTTGGAATGTTTGGCTTTGATGGCCTCGAGAAAATACCAGGAGTGACTGGGTCAATAAACTGGGAAAGAAAATGGAGTCTTATCTTTTCCACCTTTCGGTGCTTCCTTTATCATTCCAGGTCACCACTGCCCCTCCCCCCCACCAATAAAACACATTAAAACTTCCAAGTATTTTATTTATTTCAAACACTCATTTGCAAACTGCTTTCTGTTCGTCTTTATGTGAGCTAATCTCACAAGACAGTCTTACCTCAAGTTGCTGCCTACCTGTGACCTATTCGATTAAAAACAGACCTCTTCACAGACAGGTAGTACCGTCTTCCCATAATTAGCAGATGTCAAGTTGCTGGTGGCTCTAGAATCCTTAGGCTGTGCCACCTCGTTATATTAATCTCATCCTCAATTGGGAGGTGTTGATCCTTCCCTTCACAGTGGCAATGCCTCATTGTCTTAACTCTATGCTGCGTGCAGCTGTCATTCTTAGAGGCGTCTGTTTGGTGCTAAGGGAGTTTAAACTTAACTGTTTTGGTTTTCCATCATTTATTACTTAAGCTACTCGCAGTCATGGCCAGGGCCTTGTTCAAAACTGTTCCTCTTCGGAAATCTTAAGGCATATTTTCTTGAACATCTGTACGTGTTCTACCTCCGTAATTTATGTTTTTAACTTATAAATCACCCTTAGTATATCTTGTTGCTTTTTTCACTTCGTTAATTGAATGTGTAATTCATCTCTTTATGTGTGAGGCTTTGCTATTGCAGAGCAGTTAAGAGTTTGAGCTGTGTTCTGTGGATTTTGATGTGCAATATGTATTTTTATTGTTTTTAGATATTTTGTAGTTGTGCTGTTGATTCTCTGGTTATTTCTTAGAAGCAACATTCAAATTTCAAAGTTGTTGGAATTGTTTTTTCTTTGTTTGCTAATTTCTAGTTTTGCATTCTGGTAATGTGGTCTTTACTATTTTTGTTACTTTTTTATTTACTAAGGATTTTCTTTTTAGTAGCTTAATAGCAGCTTTTGTAAACATTCCCACAGGTACTTAAATAGGAAACTATATTCTATCTGGTTTATAAACTTCTTAGACTAAATATTTATATTACTTATACTATTACTTAATTTTAATTAGAAAGTTGCCTGATATCCCATTTGTATTGTATCATTGATTTCATTTCTTCCTTTCTGGGAGTTTTGTTTAAAATGTTTCAAGTAAGCTATTTGAAATGTTTAGTGACAATTATATCAGTATGAATTATTCTCTCATTTAATGTCTTTGTCTAATGCATTTGTGTTTTTAATTCATTATAGTTTTAATTAAATAGACCACTGCATATTTCTTGTTTGTATTTGCCTTTTCTTTTTTGAGGGTTTTTTTTTATTATTATAATTTTACTGTCAACTTTGGAGTTCTTTTGTTTTGGATGTCTCTTGAGTTTTTATGTAGTTGAGTTTAAATTTTTACCCAATACATTTATTGTTACAATGGATATTCTTGTTGTTATTTCTACCTTTTTTTAAAATGATTTTTGTTTTGCTTTGTTTTGTTTTTGACATGTGGACTTCGAGCTTTTTTTCTTTCTGCATTTATGTTAATTTAAAAATATCTGGGCTATAGTTTCCTCTTTTGAAGGGACTCAATGACACCCCTTCAAAACCAATCATATTTTCAATTTCAAAGATATTTTTTGTTCACTGATTTTTTTTTTCTGTTGTGCTTGTTTGGTGTTTGTTTTAATTTTGTTTGTTTAGAGGTAGTTCCTATTCATTTTCTATGCCAAGTGGAACCACAAACTCTCGAAGAAGGCCTTTCATCTGGGGAACACTTCTCTGAGTGAGGTGCCACCCCTTTGTAGTTCTTTTGGTTTGTGTGTCCTCTTGGAGTGAAGACTGAGGAGTATGTTATTAGAGCAGGTAGAGAAGGATCTGTTTCTAAGTTTTAGTAACCTGAAAGACAAACAACACAAATAATTGCATAAACCACAGGTAGAACTAACAAAGCCAGATCAACAGGGTCATGGATGTTAACAAGTCTAGCAGATTTTCATCCGCCAGATGTTTGTTTACTTAATTATAGGCCTCAGCAGGTGCAAATAGGAAGAAAGAGGACTTTTGTTCAGGGGTTGGAGGAGATGTCAGGGAGTACCCCACAGGGATTCATTGTAAGAAGGACTTATTTCATGACAACTAGAAGCAATTTCTTGTCCACTGAGACCCAGGAAGGGTGTTCCTATCCTTTCCCTTTCCTGGCCAGGGTGTCCTGGATGGATTTTTCAAGCCAGAAGGTAGCGCCCTACAGTTGCTGTGAGGAATTCTTTTGGGAGCTTATATTCACAGGTCCCGCAACCCTAAGGTTGATCAGATTTTAACATTGGTAAAGCAGGACACCATTGGGGGGGGGCAGGCAGGGCAGGGCCTGACAACAATGCAAACTTTGATAAGCAGTTCTGATAATCACTTCTCAACAATTATTTGTTATTACAGTTTAACATTATAAAATTAACAAAAATAATATAAAACTCATATCCTGGCAAAACATGGAAGCCGAAACCGTGTATTCCCTTACTGTTCTCCTGCCTGTTTGTGCATTCTTTCCAAAAATCGGGACTTTTTTAAAACGCTGCGGGAAGCGGGACAAATTGTTGAAAAGCGGGACGTCTGGTTACCCTACCCAACCCCTTAAAAAAGTTTCTTAACAAATTGAATAAAGTTACAGGAAAATTGAAGGTAGTACAACAGAGAGTGTCTATATATCCCACACCTATTTCCCCTGTTAGTAATATTGTATATTAGTCTAGTACATTTGTTAGAGTTAATGAACTATTATTAATGTTAACTAAAGTCAGTACTTTATTTGGATTTCTTTAGTTTTTACCTGATGTCTTTTACTAATCTGGATTCCAAGCCAGAGTACGACATTACCTTTGTCATGTCTCCTTAGGCTTCTCTTGGTTCCTCAGACATGTCTGGTTTTTGGTGATGATGACAGTTTTGAGGGAGAAATAGTCAAATACTTTAGAAGGCCTATCTGTTGGAATGTGTCTGATTTTTTTTTTCTCATGATTAGACTGGACATGTAGGTTTGAAACAGGAAGATCACAGAAGTAAAACGCCGTTTTTTTTTTTTTTTTTGAGAAAGACCTTTATTGAGGTGGCTGAATATTATGTGAATTTTTTTTTATTTTTCTCTATACATAATACATGTGTTTATTTGGTTTCCACTTTTTGCCTTCACAAAATTAAAGAGGCTTAAAATTTAATAACAATGTTTAAGATAAGGACTAGAAATAAAAACCTCGTAAAGAACGTAAAGAATGAACAAAGATAAATACATTCGGAAAAGAAATCAGATGATTACGGCAACGAAATATTGAGCAATAACAATAATAGTAATGCAAAAAAAGTAACATTCACATTGTCAGATAAAAGTATGTCTATCATAGAATGCTTTGACTCTGAGGTTCAGTGTGGAGTCGTCGGTTAACTTCTTTTTTTTTCCTTTTCTTTTTCCAAAGACTAAAAATATAGACAACTAATATTTATAAATAAAATAGAAGATAATTTGAAAAAACAGATCATGCCAGATCTTACAGACAATAGAAAAAGAAGAAATACTCCAAAATCGTTCTACTTCATCTGGATATATCTGATATTAAAATTGGAAAAAATATATTATTATAAAGGGAAATTACAAACATATTTCACTTATAAATGAGGATGCGATATCCTAAACAACCTATTAACAAGTTGAATTAAAAAATAATGTTCAAGTAATGTACTTTGGTCAAAATTAAATCCAATTTATGTGAGAATTAGTCACTATTTTTTCTTTTTTTTCTTTTCTTCTCCTTTCTCTCACTCCCTCCCACCTTCTCTGTCTGCTCTCCACTTCCCCCATCCCCACCATGTCATTAATTGTCATTAATTGTCATTAATTGTCCTCATATCAAAATTGAATAGATAGGATTCATGCTTCTTCATTCCTGTGATGCTTCAGTAAGCATACTGTGTTCCACCTCCCTTCAAGTTAATACATATGCTGCAAAATCTCCATTTTTTTAACAGCTGAATAGTATTCCATGGTATACATAGCTTGCCAATCCATTCCTGGGTTGAGGGGCATTTAGGCTGTTTCCACACTTTAGCGATTATAAATTGAGCTGTGATAAACAGTCTAGTATAAAGTGTCTTTATAATAAAAGGTTTTTATTCCTTATTTGCCTAGTAATGGGATTGCAGGATCAAACAGGAGGTCTAGGCTGAGTTCTTTGAGGTTTCTCCATACTTCTTTCCAAAAAGGTTGTATTAGTTTGTAGTCCCACCAGGAGTGTAAAAGTGTTTCTTTCTCTCCACATCTGCACCACATCTGCAGTTTTGAAATTTTCTGATATGGGCCATTCTCACTGTGGTTAGATGATATCTCGGGGTGGTTTTAATTTGCATTTCTCTAATAATTAGGGATGATTGAACATTTTTTCATATTTGCTAGCCATCTGTCTGTCTTCTTTAGAGAGGGTTCTGTTCATCTCCATTGACGTATGAGATTGTTGGCTTTTTTCATGTGGATTAATTTAAGTTCTCTATAGATCCTAATTATTAAGCTTTTGTCTGATTCAAAATATGCAAATATCTTTTCCCATTGGGTAGTTTGTCTGTTTGCTTTGGTTGTTGTCTCCTTAATTGTACAGAAGCTTTTCAGTTTAATTAAATCCCATTTGTTTATTTTAGTTGTTGTTGCAATTGCCATGGTAGTCTTCTTCATAAAGTCTTTCCCTGGGCTGATACCTTCCCAGTGTTTTTCCTATGCTTTCTTTGAGGATTTTTATCATTTTGTGCCTTAAATTTAAGTCCTTTATCCATTTAGAATCAACTTTTGTGAGTGGAGAAAGATGCGGGTCCTGTATCAGTCTTTTACGTGTGGATATCCAGTTCTCCCAGCACCATTTATTGAACAGGGATTCTTTCCCTACTGGAGGTTCTTGTTTGGTTTAGCGAAGATTAGGTAGTTGTAAGTTGCTGGTTTCATTTCCAGGTTTTCTATTCGATTCCAAATGTCTATGTCTCTATTTTTGTGCCAGTACCATGCTGTCTTGACCACTACGGCCTTGTAATGCAGCCTAAAATCTGGTATAGTGATGCCCCCAGCTTTATTTTTATTACTAAAAACTGCCTTAGCTATACAGGGTTTTTTCTGGTTCCATACAAAATGCAGAATCATTTTTTCCAAGTCTTGAAAATAGGATAAAGTCTTCTGCTATTTCCTTTCTTAGGGTTTCATAATTTTCTTTATAGAATTCCTTCACCTCTTTTGTTAGGTATATTTCTAGGTATTTCATTTACTTTGGTGCTATGGTGAAGGGAGTTGTGTCCTTAATCAGCCTCTCATGTTGGCTGTTGTTGGCATATACAAAGGCAACTGACTTGTGGACATTGATTTTATATCCTGAGACATCGCTGTATTTTTTGATGATCTCCAAGAGTCTTGTGGTTGTGTCTTTGGGGTTCTCTAAGTATAAGATCATATCAGCAGAGAGGGAGAGTTAGACCTCTGCTCCCATTTGGATGCCCTTTATTTTCTCATCTTGCCTGATTGTATTAGCTAGAACTTCTAGCACTATGTCGAATAGTAATGGTGACGGAGGACGACCTTGTCTGGTTCCAGTTCTAAGTGGAAAAGCTTTCAGTTTAACTCCATTCAGGAAAACAATAGCTGTGGGTTTGTCATAGATAGCTTCAATCAGTTTAAGAAATGTAAAATGCCTTTTTTATCAATCTCAAGAGTACATACTATCAACATCACTCTACTTTGGTGTAATCTTGATTGCCTAGCTGAGATAGTGTGTTTGTCATGTTTTTCCACTGTTAATTTACTGTGTTTACTGTCTCATACTATAGTCTTTGGAAGGATACCCATATTCAAGGGATAAAGAGTTATGCTTTACCTCCTGGAGGGCTGAATATCTGAATAAGTTATTTGGATTTCTTATGCATAGGTGATTTGTCTCTTCTCCTCATTTATTTATTTAGTAAGATAATCATTTTTATCAATGGCTTATAGGTTTTTATAGTTTGAATTATAATTTTATATTCCTTGAATCTGTTGCTCATATTGTTCCAGCTTTTGGTCATAGGGGTCTCTGTATGCTTCCAGTATGCCTTTGACGTGCCCCAGTAAATATTTTGGTTTTGTTTGATTTTTAAGCACTTCTTTACTTCTGGCACTATAAAATGCTCCATGTTTATCTTGTATGAGACCCAGTCCTAGAAACAACCATTTCTCCAGGATGTCCTGGTTCTTCTTATTGGAAAATTATATTAGAAACCAAGATATAGGAGTTAGATGTTTCTTTTGCTACTGGGATGTTCTTGATCTGATCAGCTGACAGAGCAAGGAAATATGTGTTCATACAAATCTATGTCTATGCGCATATCTGTAAATATTTCTGTGTGTAACCATCTTCATCTAAGTTAAACATGAATTCATAATTATGTTTCCACCTCTAATCCATTACTACATGGATCATTCTAGCTTTCTTCCCTTAGTTATCTATAAACTGTTACTTAAACATTGAGAAACCTGCCTCTTACCATCTGCCTCTATTTATTTCTTCCATTCTAGTATACATTTATAGCAGTATCAGAATTATTAAGCCACTATGCTCGTGGGGAATCATTTTATCAACTAGATTACAATGCTCTTGTACATTTTCTTCACCTTTATCTTACAGATTCTACTCATTTCCAAACTTTTAAAACAAAGTTATATTCTAAAATATTCTTCTGCCCTGACTTTTGAGAATAAATATCAAAGATATATTTTTTTCTTTTTTTACATAAAAAGGAAGCTTTATTTACAGGGGAATGGGAATTCTTCTGCCTTCTACTAAACAGGTTCCCATGTATCCACTTCTGAATCCACTCTGTTCACTAATCTTTATTGAATGTTAAATGTTCTGTTCATATGGGCATTGCCAGTAAATAGGGTTGTATAAACTGTTGACCAGTACGTAAGATTTACTAACATGTTGTGACATATGTGTGTGCATATGATAATCTATTAAGAGCTTACTATGTGCCAATAAGCGAGATGAAAACTTTTAATCCCTGTAATTCCATCAGATTATTATTATATTCATTTTACAGTTGAGAACTCAAGTTGAGTTAAAATAATTTGTTCAAATTTATACATTTAATAACTAGTATAGTTGGGATTTAAACTCATTTGGTATGACTCCAAAGTGTGTACTCCTATCCAGTATATATATTGCCTTGGAATTATTAACATTTGCAGTTAGATAATTCTTTAGGGAGCTATCCTGTGCAGGGTGTTTAGCAGCTTTCCTAGCCTCCAGCTGTGACAACAAAACTATCTCCTAACATTGCCAGATCTCCCTGGTTGAGAAGTACTGGCCTAGAGGCTTTTAATAAAAAAAATGACCCCTGAATAACAAATTGGGTCTGGACTGGGAGAACTATAAATCACATAGCAAGCTATATCTGGAATTCCGTGAATATAGAGACCCCTGTAATTTATCAGGCTCTTTGGGGTAACCCTAAAAGCTATGGTCAGTTATTATAAGAGATATGGTGGGAAAGCTTTTCAGTCAGAGTGCTTCCTGCATCACTTAGATGAGTTTACTATCCCTGAGCTCAAGCTATACTCTGCAAAGACTCCTACTGAAGAAAAATACCTATTACTTTTCTGTGTTTTTTGCCTTGTGAGTGAACTGTTGTTAAATGTGACTTACAGTTAGTCTGTAAGTCTAAATGTTTAGTCATGCCTAAACCCCGCTAGCAGGCATTGCATACTGGTCTGTAATAAGCCCTAAAAAATGGTAGCTTAACTGTTGTAGTCTAGGAACATACTTTTTGATTCATGCCTAATAATGAAATAGTTCCTGGATATTATCCCAGTATATTTTTAATAATTGTCTCTAATTTCTAGTGCTATTGCCAGTTTTGCTCATTTTATAGAACATTACTGGTATTTTAATGAGAACTTTGAAAAAGGTTTTTTTAGGTATACCTAGTCAGAAGGCTTATAATAGCCTGAATATCCTATCTGAAAATTTGCTTAGTTTTAAAGCAAAAATGATTTATTCACTGATACAGAAGAAATATATTTACAGTTACATTATGAAATTTTTTAAATCAAATGACTGTTTCCTTTGTCATTTGTTTTAGGATATCTATTTGTGTTTCTGTCTTTTGGGGGACACGTTGGGAGGAAAGGAGAATATTTTTCTGTGCTAAGAAAGGAAAGCAAAACTAGAAGGAATTCATATTTATTTTTCTTAGGTAATTTTAAGATTAGTTACAAGATTAATTAAAGATTAATTAGGTAATTTAAGATTAAATCTGATTGATTAAATAATATAATTATACTATTTTAACTTTTAACACTATGGTCATAGATATTACTGTGGGTTATATTTCTTCTTTTTTCAGTCTCTCCGGTAGCTGAATATTGGTTTTGTGTCTGAAGCTCCTGGAACTTTTCTCCTTATTGTGATAGAACTTGTCTCAAATTATACTGCCTGTAGTACACAGGTGCTTAGTGCAAGCCTAAGAATTGTTGGAATCCTCTAGTAAGACACATTTAAACTACAGTGGGAGTTCTACCTAGGAAGATGCAGCTTCTGGACAAATTGATGGCCTTCTCTAAACCTCAGAACCTGGCTCTAAATGAAATAAGTGAGGTTCTGGGGACAAATGTGTCTTGGCAGCAAGAAACCATTCCCATGATGAAGACTTATGACTCTGAAGCATCTCGTCAAAAGTTCAGACATTTCCAGTATTCGGAAGTGTCTGGGCCCTATAAAGCCCTGAGCCACCTCTGGGAGCTCTGTCTTCAGTGGCTAAGACCAGAGATTCATACAAAGAAACAGATCCTAGAACTGTTGGTGCTAGAACAATTCCTGGCAGTCCTCCCTGAAGAAGTCAGGTTTTGGGTGAATTTACAACATCCAAAGAACAGCAAAGAAGTGGTGAGCCTCATAGAAGATGTGATTGAAATGCTTAAAGATGAAGGTGAGAGCATAGAAAATTAGAATAGTAGACCCTTTCTATGTGAAAAGAAATTACCTACTTCTGAAGCTAGAGAATATAAGTGCCAGATCATGAAGGACTTTATATTATTCTATTAGGAAGCCTGAAATTTATCCTATGGTTAATAAAAATAGAGAATTAGAGCCTCATAGATTGAGTAAGGGAGTAACATTGATTTCCCTTTGAAAAATATTATGTTGGCATCAGTGTAGAATAGGACTTGGCAAAATAATGGCCCACAGGCCAAATATTTTTGGAAATAACAGTGGAACATAGCCACATGTATTCATTATCATTACGTCTGTTGCTACAACCAGAGTTGAGCAGCTGTAGCAGAGAATTGCCTGCAAAGCTTAAAATAGTCACTATCTGGACCTTCATAGAAAAAGTTTACTGATTTCTATGGGAAAGAGAATCCTGAGGGTTCTGAAAACAGACAAACCAATTAAGAGACTATTGAAATAGGTTAAGTGTTAGAGAATGAGTTTTAGGAAAACAGAGGGTTTGAACTGAAAGGAATTATTGACTAGATAAGGCATGAATAGGATAAGTCTTTTTTTTTTTAATCTGAGTAGGATAAGTCTTGACCTAAATTCACATATACTGACTTGAATAAGTGGAATGTAAGTAGCAAATTTTGTGGAGGTGGGTACATTAATTATGTGGAATGCTAAATCTAAAGTGTCTGTGAGACTTCCACAATGAATAAACCAATATATAGTTAACAGTCTGGTTTTAGTGTTCAAAAAGAAGATGTGGATGCTTACAGGCATGAGCAGAAGTAGGAAACATACAAAACATTAGCATCAGTATTTAAGAGCTGCTCTAGATCTACCTACCAGTTACAAGAAATAGAGGATAGAGGAACATATTAAGTTAGACCATAGTAACACCTTTCATAACATTCAAACTGTAGAAACATAAGACAATCCAGTTTCTAAGGAAGCAGTGAAGGGTGTGGCAGAGGGATTTAGAATCATGTGAATGTGTGGTGGACCTTATAAGACATAAGTCAATTGGATATTTGATAAGGAATTATTGATTTGGGACAGTGATTATGTTAATATTATTGTTATATTCATTCCTTATCTTAGAAAATATAAAATGAGCTGAGCAAAAGAGAAGGAGGCTAGAAAGGCATAATCTAGAAGTCAAAGAATCAGGAAAGATAGGTATCTGAGCTAAGAGAACTATTTAAGGAGGGAGTATTCAATAGCAGTACAACAAAAAGGTCCTATTAAGATGAGTATTGAAAATAATGTATTGAAATTGTTCATGAAGGAATTTGTAGGCTTTCTTTAAAAAGTTTCGGAGAAGTTGAGGGGACCCTTATTTGTAATGGATTGTGTTCATTTTCTATTGCTCCTTTAACAAATTGTCATAAACATTTGTCAGAGGTATGCTCCAACGTATTTAGTACCTCTGCAAAGATTGGGTGATGTTTTTAGATTTCAGTATTGCAGCATTTAAGGAAATCTCTGGAGTCACTTACTGACCACTAAGCTAAGAAAACTGAGACTTAACTGGGCACACACCAAAGAATATAGACTTTACAAAATTAATTCTTAAAAGTCATTAAATGAGCAAGAATCATAATAATCAGAGCCCCAAAATATATGAAGGAAAAATAGGTGAAAGAGAAATTGATCAAGAGTAATAGTTGGAGACTTCACCTCACTTTTGTTAACAAATAGAAATATTTTATAAAAGACTAAAAAGAAAGTAGAAGACTTGAAAAACACTACAGGCCATCTTAATCTAACAGATATACACAGCTCTCTACCCAACAACAGAATACATTCTCAGATACATAGGGAACATTCTCCAGGATAGACCAAATATTATACCAGAAAACAAGTATTAATACATTTAAATCTATTGAAATAATGAAATATCTTTTTTTTTTTCAGACAGAGTCTCACTTTGTTTTCATGGTAGAGTGCCATGGCGCTACAGCTCACAGCAATCTCCAGCTCTTGGGCTTAGGCAATTCTCTTGCCTCAGCCTCCCGAGTAGCTGGGACCACAGGCACCCACTACAATGCCCGGCTATTTTCTGTTGCAGTTTGGCTGGGGCTAGGTTTGAACCCACCATCCTTGGTATAGGGGGCCGGTGCCCTACTCACTAAGCCACAGGCACTACCCAAAATAATGAAATATCTTCCAACTACAACAGAATGAAATTAGAAATCAATGTCAGAAATCCGGAAAATGCACAAATATGTGGAAATTAAATAATAAACAGTAGATTAAAGAAGAAATCACAAGGGAATTAGAAAACACTTTGAGAGTAATGGGAACAAAAACACAACATACCAAAACTTAAGAGCAATCTCAAATAACTTTAAGGAATTATAAAAAGAAAAGCAAACTGAACACAAAGCAAGCTGAGAGAAGAAAATAATAAATCTTAGAGCAAAGGTAAATGAAATGGAGACTAGAAAAACAATACAATCAAAACCAAAAGTGAGTCTGTTGAAAAAACAAAATTGACAAAGATTTAGCTATATTTAACCAAGAGAAAAAGAGGACTCAAATTACTAAAATAAGGAAAAATGAGGATTCTACTACTGACATTGCATAAGTAAAAAACATTGTAAAAATACTATGAATGTTGTGTGCCAACAAATTAGATAATTTAGTTGAAATACATATTTCCTAAAACTACTAAACTACTAAAACTGATTCAAGAAGAAACAGAAAATCTGAACTCACCTGACAAAAGACAGAATCATTAATCAAAAAAACTTTCAAGAAAGAAAACCAAAAAACAATATGGTTCACTGTTGAATTCTACTAAACATTTAAAGAAATAACCCCAATCTTAAACTTTTTTTTTTAATTGTTGAGGATTCATTGAGGGTACAAAGAACCAGGTTACATTGATTGTATTTGTTAGGTAAAATCCCTCTTATGGTTGGGTCCTGCCCCATAAAGGTGTGTCACACACTGACACCCACCCCTAGCCCTCTCTCTCCTTCCCTCTCTCTGCACTCCCCTTCCCCTACACCATACCACATACTAGGTCATCATCCTCATATTAGAATTGAGTGCATAGGATTCTTGATTCTCCATTCTTGTGATGCTTTACTAAGAATAATGTGATCTACCTCCATCCAGGTTAATACAAAAGATGTAAAGTCTCCATCTTTTTTAATGGCCGAATAGTATTATACCACAGCTTGTTAATCCATTCCTGGGTTGGTGGGCATTTAGGCTATTTCCACATTTTGGCCATTGTAAATTGAGCTGTGATGAACAGTCTAGTGCAAGTGTTCTTATAGTAAAATGATTTTGTTTCTTCTGGGTTGATGCCCAGTAATGGGATTGTGGGATCAAATGGGAAGTCTAGGCTGAGTTCTTTGAGGTTTCTCCATACTTCCTTCCAAAAGGGTTGTATTAGTTTGCAGTCCTACCAGCATTGTAAAAATGTTCCTTCTCTCCACATCCACGCCAGCATTTGTAATTTTGAGAGTTTATGATGTGGGCCTTTCTTACTGAGGTGAAATCTCAGAGTGGTTTTGATATGCATTTCTCTGATGATTAGGGAGGACGAGCATTTTTTCATGTTTGTTAGCCATTCATCTGTCTTCTTTAAAGAAGGTTCTAATCATCTATCTCTCTTGCCCAATTGATAGAAGGGAATGTTGGCTTTTTCATGTTGATTAATTTGAGCTCTCTGTGGATTCTAGTTATCAAGCTTTTGTCTGATTTATAATATGCAAATATCTTCTCACATTCTGATGGTTGTCTATTTGCTTTGGTTGTTGTCTCCTTAGCTGTACCGAAACTTTTTAATTTAATAAGTCCCATTTGTTTATTTGTTACTGTTGCAGTTGCTGTGAAAGTGTTCTTCATAAAGTCTTTCCCCAGGCCGATATCTTCAAGCACTTTTCCCATGCCTTCTTTGAAGATTTTTATGGTTTCATGCCTTAAATTTAGGTCTTTAATCCATCTTGAATCAATTTTAGTGAGTGGAGAAAGGTGGGGAGAAAGGGTCCAGTTTCAGTCTTTTAAATGGGGATATCCTGTTCTCCCAGCACCATTAATTGAATAGGGATTCTTTTCCCCTGTGTATGTTCTTGCTATTAATATACCTAACAAAAGAGGTGAAGGACCTCTATTGTCAGGGTCCAGCCCTGAAAGCAGTGTCTGCTAAGACCTGTGGAAATGGGTGGCGATCCACTGAAGAAATATAAAATGAGGAGCAAAAAAAAAAAAAGACAAGAGACATAGCCTCATGTACTCTTTCTGTATCTCTTCCCTAAAGAATATAGACAATAATTGAAGCTATAGAAATAGAGCCACACA
>NW_003852396.1:35742400-35762998 GCF_000181295.1 Otolemur garnettii
CTAAAGAATATAGACAATAATTGAAGCTATAGAAATAGAGCCACACAGATTGTTGAAAATGACAAATCTACAGTAAGAAGATATTTTGAAAATCATCTGATTTGGGTCTAGTATCAGGAAAATATAAAGAACTCTTGCAACACAAAATGAGGATAAAGCAGCACAGTTTTTTAAATGGGCAAAGGACTCAAATGGACATTTCTCTAAAGATATACAAGTTTTCAACAAACATAAGAATAAATGTTCTGTATCATTAGTCCCAGGGGAATTGCAGATCAACACTACAATGAGATACCATTTGACATCCACTTGCGTATAAAAATTACAAAAAAATTAAAAGGAATGCCATGGCACTCTACCAAGGGCAACAGAGTAAGATTCTGTCTCAAAAATAATAATAATAATAAAAATAATAAAGTAAAAAAGGAATGAGTGTTAACTGGGATATAGAGAAATTCCACTATGGAAAATAGTTTGGTGGTTCTTCAAAAAGCTAAATGTGGACTTATCATATCCCCAAGAGAATTGAAGACACATATTCACATAAAGACTTGTACATAAATGTTCCCAGCAATATTATAAAAAGTAGAAGCGACACAAAGGTATATAATTGATGATAAATTGTGGTGTATACATGCAGTAGGATATATTCAGCCACCAAAAGAACAAAGTGCTGGTACACGCTATAACATAAGTGGGCCTCTAAAACATGCTAAGAGCTGTCAAGCACATATTATATGATAAAATTTATATGGACTATCCAGAATAGGCAAATTTATAGACCCAGTATGGGGAAAGGGAGAATGAGGAATGACTCCTAACTGTACATGGGGTTCTTTTGAGGGTAATGAAAATGTGCTGGTACTAGATAGTGGTGATAGTTGCACAACACCATGAATGTATTAAAAGCCACTGAATTGTATACTTTAAAATGGTTAATATGGCAAATTTTATGTTATGTGAATGTTCTTTTTTTTTTTTTTGCAGTTTTTGGCCGGGGCTGGGTTTGAATCCACCACCTGGGGCATATGGGGCCAGCGCCCTATTCCTTTGAACCACAGGCACTGTCCTTTTTTTTTTAATTTAAAATCTAGGCTGCATGTAGGATGAAGTGACTTCACAAGAAGGGTGATAGACTGGGAGAAAATTAAAGCATCAAGATACTGTGATGGAACCTGGTAAAAGGCGGAACATATGCAAAGAACAAGGAAGTGAAAATGGAAAGGATAGGAAGATGTATTTGGAGATTGACTTATTCAAGTTTATTCTTATGTTAGAATAATTCTTCAGTAATAAAGACCGGAGTATAAAGAAGAAAATAGATGGCTGATGATTATTAAAAACATGAATGTACAAAGTCTATTAATCTGGGTTGTTGGAAGAGTTGCCTGTGCCAGTGTTGTAGTTACCTATAATAATACTGGGAGGATTTGAGACGGAAAGCATGTGGGCCAAGTAACTAAAGCTTTTATTGGCTTATACAAATACTTATTTTTGTGTTAGTCATTCACTATAGTCTAGGCTCTCTAAGGGGAGGTATCTGTATACCTCATAAAGAGGAGCTACTCTGTAAATATGTGTTGAAAAATGAACAGGCAGTAGCTTAATGTTGCATCAGGATGGTATGCTAAATGGTATGAACCTCTAAAAGTCTTTTTTTTTTTTGAACAAGAGAAATTATGAGGAAGTAGGAATAGGGAGGTACAAGTATATCAGACAACTTCCAAGATAATAGTACTTGGAGGGTGACAAGAAGTGGCTTTCCTGACCTGAATTCAAATTAGATAAGTAGAGAGAAGGAATATTCTATAAAGAACTTGAGACTGTATGTAGATTTTTCTTTGAGTGGAATGAGAGTTTCAGAGAACACAATTATAATGTTTAAGTTGCTCTAGGGCAAAACTTGAATCCCGTAATGTTTTCCTTCATCTTCCTTAGATGCACTCTGCAAGGACTCTGTCCTCCAAAACAGGAGTGTACAGGAGGAGAAACAGGGAGCCGACTCACTCCAGGTGAGTTGGATTCCACTTTCCGCTTGAACCCTATGCTCTTTTTTAGCATGACTTGCTTTTGCTTTTGGTCTTTGAACTTTTGCCAAACATAGTTCCATCCAAAGGCATTCCCTCACAGGGGGTTGAACCTATTTTAATTGATGACACCCTCTTTGGAAAGTATTTTTCTCTTAGCCTCATATACTCTTTCTGTATCTCTTCCCTCAAGAATATAGACAATAATTGAAGCTATAGAAATAGAGCCGCACAGATTGTTGAAAATTAAAAGTGAAGGGGCCCATGGGTAGAATCCTGAGCAGTGTCATTTATTAGGCAGGAGTAGAAGAAAACTTCAGAGGATACTGAAAAGAAAGGTCCAAAGACAATAGGAGAAAACCAGGGAAATATGTCCAAAGGATGACAATCTTTAAAAGAGAAATTCTTTAAAAGATGAAGATAATACAACCTAAGTAGTGTCTGTTTACTTGTTGTCATAGAAGTACTACCATGCACAAGAATAGAAGCCAGGTTGTGGTGAGATGAGAAGAGAGAGGTATGGAAATACACAAAATTAATGTAGACAGCTAATGCACAAAAACTTCCTCTGAAGAAGAGAAAAGGAAGAGACCTATATATCTCACTTTGATTGAAAGTGCCAAAAAAGACAAGGTTGAAGATGATGGAGAGAAGAGTGGAATAGAGACAGGAGGGAATTTATTTATTAACAAATACTTATGGCTCAGAGCCTGTGGCTCAAGTGGCTAAGGCACCAGCCACATGCACCGAAGGTGGCAGGTTCAAATCCAGCCTGGGCCCACCAAACAACAATGATGGCTGCAACCAAAAAATAGCCGGGCATTGTGGTGGGCACCTGTGGTCCCAGCTACTTGGGAGGCAGAGGCAGGAGACTCGCTTGAGCCTAGGAGTTGGAGGTTGCTGTGAGCTGTGATGCCACAGCACTCTACCCAGGGGGACGGCTTGAGGCTCTGTCTCAAAAAAATATATATATATTTATGTAGTGCCTAATATGCTAGATACTTTACCAATCATTGTTAATCTTTCGAAAACAAAACAAAAATCTCTGCCCTGTGGAGATTACATTCTAATAGAAGTATACAAGCACAAACAAGCAAGCAAGATAATTGAGATAGTAGTAATTATTAGAAAAGCAAGAAACATAATCTAGTAGACACTGGGTAGGCAGGGTTCTTTGGATAATTAGTCTTGCCTCTCTGACAGGGTGACAATGAACTGTGAGTCCTGAATGATAAGGAGCAGGCTGCATTTCCCAATTAACGAAAATGCTCTACCTTTTAACAGAGCCTGGGTTTTCATTACAAATTTCCCTTAAATCTATCCTAAGCTCTTTCTGTTCTGAACTTTTATGTAAATTCTTTGTACTCTGTAGTAACTTTCTGTTCCACAGTTACTTCAGCTGTGTCTTTCGTCCCAGCGTATAAACTAATCTAAGGACTACAATTTGCTTTGTTTGTTTTGTAGTCCTCATAATGTACCTAGTTGATTGGCCCTTGATACAATTTGATTTTCATCACTTAGGGCCCCAAACATTGTCCTGTCAATTTCTTATACATTCTAGCTCCTACTCTATTCTTTTCAAATTCATTCCTCCTCTGGTAATATTTTTGGGAGTGACTTTGATTAAAAAGAAACTTAATGTTTTAGGAACCAGTGACATTCAAAGATGTGATTGTGGAGTTCAGCGAAGAAGAGTGGGGGCATCTAGACCCTGCTGTAAAGAAAATGTACAGGGATGTGATGCTGGAGAACTATAAGAACCTGAATTCATTGCATAAAGGTGGCTTCTGTGTTTACTTAATCTGTCCATTAATAGTCTCCTATTATTTAAAGCTCCAGAACTGCTGAAGTGGTTATGTTCACTTTCGGGTCTGGGTTCAGGTTTCCTGGTATCTTTTGGACAATAGATTTACCTGCTGTATCTGGCTGAAAGACCTTTCATGGTATCTTGCTGGCCTTATCCTTCAGCAGCTTAGACTACTGGGTTGGGATGGAATTCTCTTCCCTATAAAAATGTCCAAAATGTCATATTTGTTTCTTGTTGTCATTTTTATTTTCTCCATGAATAGCGCATCTACTTGCCAAACCAGCTGAGATACCCAAGTTAGAGAATAAAATAAAAAGATGGATAATGGAGGAAGAAATCCCAAGAACAGCTGTTTTTGGTAAGAAACAGGAAGATGTGAGGCATTTGTAAGAAGCTTCAGTTTGTTAAATGCACAGTGTGAAATGTGATCTTTGAATTCATTGTTGGAGAGGTGACGGTAAAACTACCTAAACTTTGGAGTTGGGGGAGGGAATAAAGAACCTGTCTTTATTCACAGGTTCTTCTTCTATTGTGACAAAATAGTATAATGTGTTAGGACCATAGATATCTAACCTAAAGCTGTGCGCCCTGGGATAGCCTTTTTGCCAGTTTTCTCATCCATAATAGACTTAATAATATTACATACCTTTAGGTTATTGTGAAGATTAAATGAATTGGTATTTGTAACATACTTAGTGCCTTGAACAATGTAAGTGCTAAATAAACATTAGTCACCCACACTGAATGTTATTCTTTCCTTTAAAGAAAACAAATCTGCTATATACTAGAATTATTGCTAGTAATCTTCCCTTTCTTTTTCTGTAGAGCTTTCTGTAAGTTAACTCTCTGTCTTCATTATAATCTCTTTATTCTTGTTAATGCTTTGTGAGAGAATGTAAATTTATTGTGAGATTAATATAAATTTTAGTAGGTATAGAAAAGCATGAAGAGGAACACTGACTCTCCTCAGAGCTACACAGACTAAGGTTTTAAGGGTTCATTCTAACTTAGATTATAGGCAGCAAAAGAGTCTCAATAGATAACTTGCAATTTATGAGTTTGGAAATAGTGGTCAGGAGATAAGCCAATGCTTTGAAATATATTTGGTTAGAGCCAAACGAAAACAAACCCTGGGTTAACATCATGTGTAAAGCTGAAACAATAGCATCACCAGTGCTATCAGCAGATAAGAATGTCTGTTGCCATAATCATTTCATATTGACCTGAAAGACTTACCTAGTGGGAGGGAAAAAAAATCAAACAGAAATGAGAAATTTAATTATTAGAAAAGAGCTAAAACCATTTTTAAATAATTTCTATTTCTAAAATCCAAGACACTTAAAATCAGAGCTGTTATACCTGCTAAGAGTTTTGTGTAATGGCTTGTTAACCACCGTTACTTAACATTGGCCTAAAAGATTTAACTAATGAAAGAAAAATACATGAGCTATAAATGAGAAATGAGAAATTATTAAAGAACAGGAAAAGCTATTATTTGCAAATGATAACTTTCTATTTGTCAGGTGGTCAGTATATCAGTAGTTCAATCAGTTCAATCAGTTCCTACAGATTAGAACTAATGACTTGAAAATGACAAAGTACATGAAAGTTATTTTAAAAATAGGATGAGGAAGTTATATGGAAAATGAGTTACACAAACATGAGAACAAGAAGTCTCTTCAACATGGATGATGATAATCTTAGTGTCTCCTTTATTTAGTTGGTAGAGAGTAGGATAGTCACAGGGAGGTATCCAGAAGAGTGGTGAAAATAAGGGACAATGATGTATGTGAGTACAAACTGAAGTTATAATTTGACTACCAGCCAAAAGAGCACGGATGGGTAAAATCTTTAGACATATCTGAAGTTACATGGAAGAAGAGAAAGAGAAGTCAGAACTGCTAGAGGATATAATACTTTGAGCATATTTATACACAGAAAGGAAGTTTGAGGAGGGAAATGGAATGTTATGAAACAAAGACTGAAGAAAAGAGCCCAGCCTTCTAACAGGTAAAGGTTGGAGTTCTAGCATGCATGCTAGAAAGGTATCAAGGCACTGATGTTAGAGTCGAGAGTTATTTTGAGCTCAGAAAAAGGATGGTGTCTCTTCTACCTTTACATTCCAGTGTTTTCTGCCTTTGTGACATACAGGGCATAAATGGAGCTGTATGGAAAATAGGGGCACTGTGATTTCAAGTTTGCTTTTAGGTGTGGGACCTAGGAATATAGACATGTTCTTAAAGTTATGATGAAATTGGTATATCATAGGAAGGCTTATTAATGGTAAATAGCTTGGGTTAAAAGAAATAAAATATAAAATTCTAGAGAAAGGAAGACTGGGTGGAACTTTCACAGACTAGTTATTGAGCCAGGAATAGCTTGAATTATGACTGATAAAGTGCCTCATCCTAGTTCATGTACTGATATTTTTCCCGAGCCCTGTAGTCTGCTTAATGGACTGCTGAATAGCTCTCCTTTTATTTTATGATTTCCTAACCCCCCTTTTTAACATTTTATGCCATTTATTTCTAAGTCTTTTGTTTAACATTGTCTAACATTTTTATTCTTTGAATTTAAGACCTCTGATGTGGGCTCAGCACCTGTAGCTAAGTGTTTAGGGCACCAGCCACATATACCAAGGCAGGCGGGTTTGAACCCAGCCCGGGCCTGCTAAACAACAATGACAACTGCAACAAAGAAATGGCTGGACGTTGTGGCAGGCACCTGTAGTCCCAGCTACTTGGTAGGCAGAGGCAAGAGAATCACTTAAGCCCAAGAGTAAGAGGTTGCTATGAGATGTGATGCCACAGCACTTTGCCAAGGGCAACACAGTGAGACTGTGTCTCAAAAAAAGGGACCTCTGATGTCTACATATACCTTCATATGATGTCTACATATATTATTACATGGTTTAGCCCCTCTAATTTAGCAGTTTCCTTTATAGTTCATGGTATTTTTTATTTCTTTTTAGACATGAAGACTATTCCAGAAAACCAAGATTCAATTCCAGAGCAGAGTGTTTCTAGGGAAGAATCATCCCATGGAGTGATTACGACAAGGCTTATTGAAAGTGAACATCTTCCCTTAGATGTCTGGAAAAGTGAAGATTGGTCATATAGGAACCAGAAAAAACAGGATATAAATTTGTCACCAGAAGCTTTTATTAATACAGCAACCTACACTGAGGAAGGAGACTTTGAATGTAGTGAGAACAAGAAAAGCTTTGATGTTAACTCAGTTAACTCAATTTATGACATACAACAAGGAATTCCTATAAGAAAGGGGTCCCCAAAGTGTGATAAGTTTGAAACTAACCTTGGATTTAATTCAGTAGATAAGCCACATTCAGAGTATGATGAATGTGGGAATGCCTTGAACCTGAGTACAGATATTATTCGACACCAAAAAAGTCATACTACGATGAATTCCTATGAATGTTATCAGTGTGGAAAAGCCTTCAGCAGAAGGTCATCCCTTACTCGACATCAGATAATTCACACGGGGGAGAAACCCTATAAGTGCAGTGAATGTGGGAAATTCTTCAACCGATGTACAAACCTTATTAAGCATCAAAAAATTCATACTAAAGAAAAGTCACTTAAAGACAGTAAATGTGAAATAGCCCTCAGGCAGAGCGAAGACAATGGTAAGAAAAGACTCCATTCTGGAGATAATTTCTATGAATGTGTTGACTGTGGAAAGTCCTTTAACCGGAGCTCCTCCCTTATTCGACATCAAATGATTCATACAGGAGATAAACCATTCAAATGTAAGGAATGTAAGCTATCTTTCAATAGGAATTCAAACCTATGTAGACATCAAAGACGTCATACTCAAAAAGTTCTGAAAAAGGAAGTGCAGGATTACTTTCAGTAATGCAGAAACTCATTCAGCATTCATGAATTTATACTGCAAGGAATCCCATGAATGTAATAAATGAAAGAAAAAATTGTCAAAGATTGTTCTTTAAATGATATGGCAAAATTATATTGGATAGAAACCTATTACTGGATGGAATCTGTTTGAGGGAGGGTTCCTGGCTCCTGAATGAAGCCATCAGGGTTTCAAGTTATGCATATTATCATACGATTCTTTGTTATCAATCTTTTCATATCCATTACCTTCACCATTTCCTAGTTTATAAATGGGACCTATAACATATTCACCTGATTTATTGCTGAAGTAGATACTAGGAAGGAGATAAGCAACACTATTGGAATTGTTATTTAATAAAACTCAAAACTGTTAGTGTTGATAACGTCAGAAGAAATCAAACTCATGAGAATATAGAACACTTGTAAAGACTGAAATCTCTGAATTAATGACAAAGAGCATGATGACAACCATTTACATCACCCCAGAAAATAGCTGTCTTGGTGCTAAATTGGGACAAGAATCAGGATAGTGTTATCAGCTGCAGCAGGAGAAGGATATGTTCTATAATCTATTTTTTTTTTTTTTTGGCAGTTTTTGGCCAGGGCTGGATTTGAACCCACCACCTCCGGTATATGGGGCTGGTGCCTTACTCATTGAGCCACAGGCGCCTCCCAAATCTGTATTCTTAAAATCTTCAATTTTTTGCCTTTTTAAAATGGTCTCTGTTGTCCAGGCTAGAGTGCCATGGTGTCAGACTAGCTCATAGCAACCTCTGACTCCTGATTCAGGCAGTCCACCTGCCTTCTCCCAAGTAGCTGAGACTGTGACACCTGGCTAATTTTTTTCTATTTTTAGTAGAAATGGGGTTTTGCTCTTGCTCGGGCTGGTCTCAAACCCCTGAGCTTAAGGGACCCTCCCTCCTTGGCCTCTTGGAATGTCAGGATTACAGGCATGAGCCATTGCACCTGGCCAAAATCTTCATTTTTGAAAGTATAGTGGGTCTTCTGGCACCTTTTCATTCCATATTGTGTTGTAACATTGATAAGAAAATTTAGCCAGGGCCTCCATGTGAAGTTTGCCTGTTCTTACTGTGTGTGCATGGGTTTTCTCTGAGTACTCCAATTATTTCCCAAATCCCAAAGATGTGCACTTTGGGCTCATTGGTGTGTCCAAATGGCCCCAATCTGAGAAAGCAGATGTTATGACTACCTGCAGAGTCCATGACTTGCTTTGATAATGTTTTAATATTTTGACAGTGTCATTATGAACACAGTAATTATTAAAATAGAGTAATATAGGTTAAGAAGAAATTTGTTGGTCAGATTTCTCTGGCTGTGAATCAGTTTTGTTTTGTTTTGTTTGTTTTTTTGTTTGTTTGTTTGTTTCCACATAAAAAGCAACAGATTTCTGCATGGAATGTCTGTAAAAATTTTAATGAATTCTTCTAAACCCCAAAACTTGGGGTTTTTTTCCTTGTTTAAAGATGTGATGAAGTTAGAATACCCTGTGCCTTCTATATCGATCCTTGAACATTTTTTTACAAAGCACTGTTAAAAGCTGAAGATACTTGAGGAGCCAAGAGCTTGTATAAAATGGTCCATCCCCCTCATCCTTTAGAGAAATTAGATGGATCCCAAACCATTCTCACTTGGTTCTAGAATCAAATTGGACCTGGGGCAGCTTCATTGTTTGTAATTGCAGAAGTTGTAGGAAGCTCAAACTCCTGAGCCCTAAGGAAGTCTTCATCATGTGCATCTAGATTTGTAGCTTCAGCTCTTTGGGAAAATTAAGCTTTAACTTCTGGCACCCTGAAGCCTGTTCAGCTGGGGAGAGAATGGCAGGCCTGAAGGCTTGAAATTGCCACTGAGGAAAGAAAACCCAGTTCTTTCCTAAGGAAACCCTACACACACAGCCATACTGAGGCTGGAAGACAGCTCCTGCGCATAGCTTTGGCTGGGCAGGGCTCCTGAAGTAGCTGTGGGCCTGGCTGACCTAGCTGGCCTATCCTCTAGTGCATGCATCTTAGCTGCTCTACAGTCTTACCTGCTCTGTAGTCTTACTCCCTCTGCTTATCCCAGAATCTGCAAGCTTTCCTGAGAAAACTGGTAACCATTTTGTCTTGTAGGTTCCTCTGATTCCTCTTGGAAATGCACAGTGACCTCCAGGTCCCAGTGCCTTGAAAAGCATTTGCCTTTTGGTGACTGATGGCCTGGTGAGACTCCTGGCTGGACACTCTTCTTGGTGTCTTCCAGCAAATTGTGAACTTCTGTGCCACTCATAATTTCTCTTGACCACACAGTGGGACCTTTCTTAAAATGGTTGTGAAACTAAAATGACATTAAACTTTTTAGAAGACCTCGCAGAATAGTGTGCTGTGAAAATTAACACTTCATATAAGATAGGTACTGTTCTAGAGATAAAAGGTAAATTTGTTTAGGGGATCTTAGGACTCATTTCAACACCTTTATTTTATAGCCAATGACTGCATGTATAGGCAAGGCTACTTAAGCTCAGAGAGGTCAAATGATTATCCCATCCTAGACTGTCAATAAAAGATCCTGGATCAGACCCTACTCGATCCTGCTGATCTTTCAGCTATTGTGCTAAAAGGAAACTATTTCAAAGAATGGTGCAGTGTTAATTCATTTGACAATTTTTTTGGCCAGGCTGGGTTTGAACCCACCACCTCCAGTATATGGGGCCAGTGTCCTACTCCTTTGAACCACAGGCGCCACCCATTCATTTGACAATTTTAATGTTTAGTGAAAGACACCCATACAGGTGTAGTCACTGTGGTCTGTATTCTAAATTCTAGCACCTGCTTAGATGAAAAGAAACACTATAGTAGTGCTTTTTGGATTGGATCACGTACTGTATTTTGCCATGTATAATGAATACTTTTTTCTCCAAATGTCTGAAGGAAAAATAAGGGTGTGCATGATACAAGGGATAGTAATACTTCTGTATCTATTTAAATGTTAATTACTTCACGATTATGCATTGAAACTGTAACTTGTACCATAGTATAAGTAAATGCTAAAATTCCTGTAAAATACAAAGAAGTATCTAAATGTAAACACATAAAAATTTGAATTAAAAAATTAAAATTTTTTTTTCCTGAAAGTTTGGACCCAAAACAGGGGTCTTTTATACATAAGAGCACATTAACATATGGCAGAATACAGTAGTTTTTCAATCTTTGCATAGCTAGTACAATATTGCATAGATGTTAGTATTTAATCAATCAATTTGATAGGCATTTCTGACAGGATCTGCCTGACTCTGATACTTTTCTTACCAGAATTGCTGATGACAGTCTTCATTACTCCCATTTCACCGTGACCTAATGATTATAAGTTTGTTGACATTAAGTAGAAATATATTCTGACTTCATAAAAACTAATCCAAGGCCAGGAAGCCTAACTCTTAATTTCTAGGCTATGTTTATTCCTAAAACTTTGCATTTTGCTCACTTTACTTGAAACACTTTTACTCCCTCCCTTCCAACTCCCCCCTCAAGTTTTTGCACTTCAGTCTGGTGAAAAGTTAGAACCACTCTATCTGGAAAGCCTATCTTGACTACCTAAGTTTGGGTGTGACTATTCCCATGGCACAATTTGGATTTCATGTTATTAAGATGAAAAAACTAGTCCTTTAAGAGTAGTTCAAATCCCAACATAAAAACATTAATCTAGATAGACTGATTTCACTGTCCCTAAAACACTATATGTTCAACGACAAGATTTTACTAGAAATCCTTGTCTGTAAAGTATTTTAGTCATTTTACGTATTAAGATACTATGTAAAGTCTAGCGTTTGTTTGTTTTGGGGGGGGGTTGTGGTTTTTGGCCGGGGCTGGGTTTGAACCCACCACCTCCAGCATATGGGGGGCCAGTGCCCTACTCCTTGAGCCACAGGCACCGCCCTGTAAAGTTTTGTTTTAAAATAACCTTATAATATATTCATCACACTCCAAATATATCCAAGATTTGATTATTTCTCTCACCTACACTGTTAATGCTATTTAACAACTTATCTGTTTAGGGATTTACTGCAATTTGAATCCCTGGCTGGGCTGCAGCCTCTATCTTCAGTGAATTCTTAACATAGCATTCAGAATAAGCATGTTAAAACTGTTATGTTAGATCATGTCACTTGCAGCTTCCAGGGACTTCATTTCACTCAGAGTGAAAGACAAAGCCCTTGCAATGACTTATAAATCCCATGTTATCTTTACCCTCAATCCCTATTTTCCTCCTCCCTAGATACATTCCTAACCTGAGAGCCTCACTTGCTGTACCCTCTACGTGGAATTCGTTCTCCCTAGACAACTCCATGGCTCACTTGCTCCCTCAACTCTTTCCTGTTTTTTCATTGGGGCCATCCTTGACCACCCCATCTAAAACTGCAGACTTCCTTACTACCTACCTGACTCTTCAAGTTTAATGCCTTGTCTTATTTTTCTCCTTAGTGCACATACACACACATATGTGATATATATATATAATATACTCACACATGTATATTATATACATAATTTCTACTTGTTAATTTATCCTGTTTATTGCCTGCCTCTCCCTTAGGAAGTAAACTTGATACAGGCAGGGATCTGTATCTATTTTATTTACTATTCTGTCCCAGGATCCTGTAATAAGACCTAACATATAGTAGGTTCTCAGTCAGTTTTATTAAATTGTTGAAAGTAAGTGCTATCTGTAATAAAAAAAAATAGAATATGGTAGGCTACCTTGCCACAGTAGCTCATGTGGTGTGAATATTTTCATATAAACTAGGAATTATTTTCAGGCATGAAGGGGGAAAATAAAATCTCCCCTCCACCCTCAACATCAGGAACATATTTAATACCTCAGCATTTCCTCCTGCTAGCCTATTATTCACCACCTACCTTGGTATAGTTTTGGGGCAGAAGTAAATAGTAATCATAAAATTTAATATCCAAAACCAGATATTTTGGAAAGTGAAAGGGGCCATCATTAACAATGACACCAGGACAAAAAGCAAAAATAGGGGCTGTCCAGGGAAATTATTATGAGCTTCCCACCCCCATATGGTACCAACTAAGAACACTTATACAATATGGAAGTATTTTGGCATATCAGATAAAGAAGCTTAAGCACATTTATTATTTCTTGTTCATATTGTGGGAACAGGTAACTTCATTCAGGGACAAATGATCACTCTTGACAAGGACTAATTCCTGTTAAAAATGTGCTTGGTTACACATATTTGCACATCTTAGGACAGACTTAGAACTGCTCAAAATTGAGTTACTTCAAACCCTGGCATGTTAAGTTGAACCATATAAAATTGCTGTTTATTTAGGTCAAAAGTAATTAAAATTTATATGGTTCAACCTAATAAAAGTATTTGTTTCCCAGATTCAGCTTTTAAATTTTTTTTTTTTTTTTTTTTTTTTGAGACAGGGGCATGCTCTGTTTGTTCCCTGGGCTAGAGTACAGTGGCACCATCATAGCTTACCATAGCCTCCAGCTGCTGTGCTTGAGCTATTCTGCCTCAGCCTCCAGAGCAGCTGTAACTACAGGCATATGCCACACAGCTGGCTAATTTTTTAAAAAATTTCTTAGAGATGGAGTCTTGCTATTGCTGGTCACCAACTCCTGGGCTCAAGTTATTCTCCCATATTGGCCTCCTAAAGTGCTAGGTTTATAGACATAAGCCACTGCATCTGAACTAAATAGAATTTTTTATAGAATGTTATTAACAGAAGGAATGCTAGAAATAATCTAGATCAGTGATTCTCAACTGTTGTGCTGCTGCACACTGGTGTGCCATGAAAAAGGATCTTAATTGTGCCTTGAAATCTTTTATAGATCGTTAATTAATCTTCAAAAGAAGTTCAAAGTGTAGTAAGTATATTTTTTTTTAAACTTTCTTTTTGATCAAGATAATTTAAATGTGCACAGAAGTTTAATTATAGGTTCAAGTGTCCCACGAGATTAAAAAAAAAGGTTGAAAAACTCTAATCTAGGTTAAACTTGTAATTGAGGAAACAGCTCTCAAGATGCTAGGTAAATTTTTAAGGATATAGTTCTAGTTAGACTAGACACTAAGAATTAACCAGGCTCTTTCAGTTACACCATAAGCCTAGAATATATTTAATGTATATTTAAGGATATAGTTATAATTAGACTAAACACAGAATTAACCAGGCTCTTTCAATTACACCATAAGTCTAGAATAAGAAGAAGAGTTCTCAAGTATTAAATAGAAATATAGGAATGAGAATTTAGACTCCCCAAAATAGACTTTATAAACCATTCAGCTACTACAAATACAGATGAAAATATCAAGATACCAAAATTTCTGCAAAAATTCCCTGTTCTTACATGTTTCTACTGGCCCTGTTACTGGCTTTGACATACAGTACAAATCTGAAAGAAACCTAGACTTTTACACCACTTTCCTATTAACCTGGTCTTTACTGACTTATCCTTAAAAATAACACTCCAGTTTTATGTTTTCTGTGAAAATTTTTTTAACCTTACACAGAATTGCTCCCTCATTTGTTTTAACTTTTGTGCCCTGATTCCAATTCTTTAACTTGATACTTACCTCTTCCTGTAGCCTGGGAGCCCTTACCGGCTACCAAGTAGGTCTTTCCTATTTTATGTTTCTGTGTCTAGCACATATCATTACATCACTTCTCAATAACAAATTATATTCTGGAAGGAAGTCAATGTATTTAATAATTTTTTGAACTCATTTCAGAGACAGCAAAGGAAAGAGGAAGAGAAAGATAGTAAAAAATCTAATGAGCACCATCTCTATCCTGGGCACCTAATTCTGAGCTTTATAGACTCTTCCTTTTTTTTCTCCATCAGCCATCTAAACAGTAGACATTACCAGAAAGATGACCAGTAAAAACATGTAAGAACAGGGAATTTTTGCAGAAACTTTGCTATCCTGATATTTTTAAAAAGGTAGCCACAAGGGCCTATTAGAATACACTGAAACAGTTTAATAGTAGGGGTATGAACTAAACACATGAAAAACAAATTTGTATGTGTTACATATAAAGAGGACCAAGATAACCTCTGATCCCTAACAGTTAAAGCTGTATGTATTTCTTGGGTTTAGAGACTATAACGTGGAAATGGCCATAAACACTTTCAGATATCTGTTTCACCTGTGCAGTGCATGTTTTGATATAGTCACCAATTAATCTGTTAAAAGTATGGCCCCCTATCAGTTACTATACAGAGAGCTGTATGGTTTTGCATTATTAAATGGTTGAAAAAAATCAAAAGTATTTCATGACGTGAAAATTATATGAAATTCAAATTTGTCTTTTAAGTAAAATTTTATTGGAACACAGACTTATTTATTCACTTATTACTATACACATGTATCGTCTCTGGCTGTTTTTATTCTATAATGGCAAAGTTGAGTAGTCACCTCTAAGACCTTAAAACCTGCAAAAAAATCTACAATATTTATTATACTATCCTGCCTTTCATAGAAAGTTTGTAAACACCTGTTTTAAATTTTAGATACTAGAGTTATTGTGAGCTCAATATCTATTTATATGAATTATCTTTATTTCTATCATTTACCCTCTAACAGTTGTTTTCATGTATTTTGATAGTTATCTGATAATTATATCTAATTTAGAGTTTTAAATTTGACTTTTTGACACAAAATACCTTTTGTTCCTTTTTTGTACATCTTTTCCAGATTTCTCTTATTTTTTTTTTTTTTTTGAGACAGAGCCTCAAGCTGTCCCCCTGGATAGAGTGCCGTGGCATCACAGCTCACAGCAACCTCCAACTCCTGGGCTCAAGCGAGTCTCCTGCCTCAGCCTCCCAAGTAGCTGAGACCACAGGCGCCCGCCACAACACCCGGCTATTTTTTGGTTGTAGCCATCATTGTTTGGCGGCCCTGGGCTGGGGATTCGAACCCGCCACCGTAGGTGTATGTGGCTGGTGCCTTAGCCACTTGAGCCACAGGCACCTAGCCCACTTATTGTTTTTAAACTAACTTTCTTATTTTATTTCTAGTGTCTGTTGAGTAATCTACCTTTTGATTTTAATTTTAATTAATAATTTATTTAGTAATACTAAGTTATTTTAAAGCAGGGAACAAAGTAATACATACCACACACTATCAACTGTATAAACATGTACATGTAACAAGTATGTAAGACATGCTTAATAAGGATATAAACCAAAATATTACAAATGTCTATCTTTGAGTAGTGGGATTTCTGTCTTCTTATAGGTGACACGTTTTCCAAGTTTACACTGGTAAGAAAATAAAAGAAAAAATAAAACCAACAACTGAAAAAGAAAACTATACCCTACTACCAAACCTCACTGATACCACATAGTTGCCTTGTCTCCTAAATGGTCTTGTGACTTCCATTCTTGGTCATTGTCTGCCCCTCACTCTACCACATATTCAATTTTCACACCATTAAAATATCTTTCTGAAATTATAATGTCACTCCTTCATCTAAGATTCCTTTTTGCAGTTTTTGGCCAGGGCCGGGTTTGAACCCACCACCTCCGATATATGGGACCAGCACCCTACTCCTTTGAGCCACAGGCACTGCCCTCATTTAAGATTCTTTAATGTTTCTCCTTCAACTACAGAAATTTTTAACTTGGCACAGGAAGTCCTTCATGATCTGGCCATCCTTTAACCGGTCTTTTGATTTACACTTTACACTCCCAACAGTGTCAGGCTACTTGTAGTTGACTGAACATATACATCATGGAATTTTCATTATTCCATTTCTCTGCACAAGTTAAAACTTCTTCCTCTTATCTTTTAACACAATAATTCCAATACAGAAAATTCTAATAAAAATTACCTAAAATTGTGGTAAACCTCTTAATGACCATAATGGTAGTTCAATTCATTACATAAAAATGAAAAGCCTAAATCCCTGTTAATATAGGGATAAATATAAATTATCCCTACAGCAACACAATGGAATATCATGCAACCATTAAACATTTAAGTTAGTTATATGTTAAAAAGTGATTTGTATTTTTTATGAAAAAAACAATAAAAATACTAAAAATACAAAAAAGTGTAAAGAGCAAAAAGATAATCACCATTGTTCCTATCAGAGACCCACTAATATTTTTTTTTGAGACAAGAGTCTGACTACGTCACCCTCAATAGAGTGCTACGGCATCACAGCTCACAGCAACCTCAAACTCTTGGGCTTGAGCCTTTCTCTTGCCTCAGCCTCCCAAGTAGCTGAGACTACAGGCACCTGCCACAATGCCTGGCTATTTTTTTGTTATAATTGTCATTGTTATTTAGTAGGCCCCGGCTAGGCATGAACCCACCAGCCCTGATGTATGTGGCTGGCGCCCTAACCCCTGAGCTATGGGCACTGAGCCCTAATAACATTTTTTAATATCACCAATATTTTCCCCATGGAACTACCTATATAAGTATATATTCTTGTCATTACAACATTCTTGAAATGTGTTAATGACTGCATAGGACTCCATTATATAGTTGCATCATAATTTATTTAGATCACTCCTATTGAGAAGGCAGCATAAAAGTTACAATATGCTGGGCAAGGTGGTGCCCAGCACTTTGGAAGGCCAAGACAGTAAGATCATTTGAGGCCAGGAGATTGAGATCAGCCTGGACAACACAATGAGACCACATCTCTATGAAAAATAAAGTAACTGAGCATGGTGGCACATGGCTGTAGTCCTAGCTACTCAGGAGACTGATGCAGGACAACTACTTGATCCTAGGAGTTGGAGGTCACAGTGCCTCCACAGAGCCATGATATCAACCCTGCATTCCAGCCAAGGCAACAGAGTAACATTGCGTCTTCTGGGACCAGCCTGAGCAAGAGTAAGACCCCCATCTCTACTAAAAATAGAAAAACTACCCAGGCGTGGTGGGTGCCTGTAGTCCCAGCTACTTGGGAGACTGAGACAAGAGGATTGCCTTGAGCTCAAGAGTTTGAGGTTGCTGTGAGTTAGGACACCATAGCATTCTACCCAGGGTGACAGAGTGAGACTGCTGTCAAGAAAGAAAGAAAGAAAAGAAAGGAAAAAAAGAAGGAAGGAAGGAAGGAAAAAAAGGAAAGAAAGGAAGCAAGCCGGAAAGGAAGGGAGAGAGGGAGAAGAGAGGAGAGGAGAGGAGAGAAAGGAAAAGAAAAAAAAAAAAAAAAAAAGAGAGGCCACTCAAAAAGAAACTGAAATAAGTTCTTGTAAGAGTAGCTTCTTCATCTGATGGGTTTCTGGGAAATTCCCAGGAAGTTTCTGTCTTTGGATTTTCTTCTGTGACATTTTATTACGTAATGTTCTATACCCTTGTTCTTTACAAGAGATAGCTTGAGTGGATTTCTATTCTTTACAATTTCCGGAGAGTGCGAAACTCTACTTCCATAGCATATATTCCTAGAGGTAGCAAAGAGTATCAATAATTTGAGGCTGGCCCATAGCTCAGTGGTTAGGGCGCCTGCCACGTGCACAGGGGCTTGTGGTTTCTAACCTGGCCAGGCCCTGCTAAACAACAATGACAACAATAACATTAAACAAAAAATAGCCAGGCACTGTGGTGGGTGCCTATAGTCCCAGCTACTTGGGAGACTGAGGCAAGAGAATCACTTAAGCCCAAGAGTTTGAGGCCATTGAGCTGTGACGCTACAGCACTCTAGCAAAGGTAACATAGTGAGACTCTATCTCAATAATAATAATAATAATATTATATACCAATATTATATACACCTGCCAACTCAGGTGTATATGGCTGGCACTTTAGCCACTTGAGCCACAGGCGCCGAGCCTTTTCTGAGTTTTTTCATTTAACTTTTTAAAAATGCATGTGTGTATGTGTGTTTTAAACAATATAAAAATCAGGCTTGGCGCCTGTGGCTCAAGTGGCTAAGGCGCCAGCCACATACACCTAAAGTGGTGGGTTCGAATCCAGCCCAGGCCCGCCAAACAACAATGACAGCTGCAACCAAAAAATAGCCAGGCGTTGTGGTGGGTGCCTGTGGTCCCAGCTACTTGGGAGGCTGAGGCAGGAGACTTGCTTGAGCCCAGGAGTTGGAGGTTGCTATGAGCTGTGATGCCAGGGCACTCTACCCAGGGGGACAGCTTGAGACTCTGTCTCAAAAAAAATAAAAAAATAAAAATCCACTCCAGAGAATTTTAAGCATGTTACATTTAAAGGATAGACCCTCCTTTTTAAAAAGAATAAAATCTTATGTTATGCTTGTAGATGAAACACAAAAATATGGGGCTAAATTAGTGATTCTTGTTTTTGAGTAACCAGTCTTCATAATATGGAGGCCTATGGAATACAACTTGCAAACTTGTGCTTTAATCAGTATATATTTTATTCTAATGTAGATCATGACATGAAAGCCTAATTTTATTTTTCACCCAAAGGTTAATCATCTCAGTATTATTTATAAATAATTCTTCTGTTTATTGATCTTTATCACATGTGAAGTATAAATGTACATATATACATATACACATTATATATATGTATATAATCCATGCACTGGTATATTTCTCTAAGCTATTTAGTGACTCAATTCTAAAATATTACTGAAATATGTAATTAAGTCCTCCATTATTATATTTTCAGACTAAGAGCCTGTGGCTCAAGCAGCTAAGGCACCAGCCACATACACCAGAGCTGGCAGGTTTGAATCTAGCCTGGGTCACCAAATGATGACAACAGCAACCAATAAATGGCCAGGCGTTGTGGCAGGCACCTGTAGTCCCAGCTACTTGGGAGACTGAAGCAAGAGAATTGCTTAAACCCAGGAGTTGGAGGTTGCTGTGAGCTGTGACGTCACAGCACTCTACCCAGGGGGACAGCTTGTGGCTCTGTCTCAAAAGAAAAAAAAAAGGGGGGGGATGCCTGTGGCTCAAAGAAGTAGGGCACTGGCCCCATATGCCAGAGGTGGTGAGTTCAAACTCAGCTCTGGCCAAAAACTGCAAAAAAAAAAAAAAAAAGAAAGAAAACAGTCCTCCATTATTACATTTTCAAGATACTATTACACGTTAGTGCCATCTCATTAATCTTTATTATCTTTGCTCTTTTTCAATGTCTGTTTTTCTAGAATTTGATTTCAAATCTATTTCCATGATATTTGAAATAAATCTATAAATTAATTTAGAAACAGTCCCTCTAGGAAAATTGTGTCTTCCTTTCAAGTCCTGTATTATGATCTTTGATTTTTTCATTATCCACTTTTATGTTCTTTTGTTTTTTGGAGAGACAGTCCCATTCTATTGCCCTGGGTAGAGTGCTGTGGCATCACACAGCTCAGCAACCTCCAGCTCCTGAGCTTAGGCGATTCTCTTGCCTCAGCCTCCCAAGTAGCTGGGATTACAGGGGCCTGCCACAATGCCCAGCTATTTTTTCGTTGTAGTTTGGCTGGGCCTGGGTTTGAACCTGCCACACTCAATATATGGGGTTGGTGCCCTACCCAGTGAGCCACAGGTGCCGCCCTTTATGTTCATTTTTAAAAATTTTTTAAAGCTAGATATTTTTCACCTGTTCCATTTTCTGTTTATTACAAGAGTTTAAGAAACTATTGATGTAGTGTTTTTATCCATCTTATCCATCCATCTTTTATCCATCTTCAAATTTTTAAAACTTTTAAAAGTATATTGTAGGTACTCCTTCATATTTGCCTTAAAAAAAACCTCACCTAATCTCACATTTAACCAATATCATTTTACCTTCATCTTTTCATCTGTAATAGAATTTAATCACATTTGTGTGTGTGTTTTTTTTTTTTTTTTTGAGATAGAGCCTCAAGCTGTCCCCCTTGGTAGAGTGCTGTGACATCATAGCTCACAGCAACCTCCAACTCCTGGGCTCAAGCGAGTCTCCTGCCTC
>NW_003852396.1:35763042-35772363 GCF_000181295.1 Otolemur garnettii
GGGCCCAGGCTGGATTCAAACCAGCCACCTTAGGTATATGTGGCTGGCGCCTTAGCCACTTGAGCCACAGGCGCCGAGCCACACATTTGTGTTTTCAAAATTTTTAATAAGACATTTAATATATTTTGGTAAATTTGGCTTTCTCTTATCCACCCTGATGTTTTTGGCCAACTTCTTGTGTTTTTTTGTACTATCTTTGCTATAGAAAGTATTTTTTTTTTTGCTTTTATCTTCTGTTTTGAAAAGTATCTGAACTTGTTTTAGTTGTAATTTCTAAGTTTTGAGGGAAAAAAAGACTTTTCTTAAACTGTAAAGAAGAAAATGTTGTCATGAGTCCCTGTTATATCAGATTAGAAACGTAGCACCTTGGCACCTGTGGCTCAAGCAGCTAAGGCGCCAGCCATGTACACCTGAGCTGGCGGATTCGAATCCAGCCGGGCCTGCCAAAACAATGACAGCTGCAACCAAAAAAAAAAAAAAAAAAATAGCCGGGCGTTGTGGCGGGCGCCTGTTATTCCAGCTACTTGGGAGGTGGAGCAGGAGACTCGCTTAAGCCCAGGAGTTGAAGGTTGCTGTGAGCTGTGATACCATAGCACTCTACCCAGGGCAATAGCTTGAGGCTCTGTCTCAAAAAAAAAAAAAAAAAAAAAGAGAAACGTAGCACTTTTCTCTATACCACCCCCAGAGTTGCCAGATTTAGCATACAAAAACACAAAGTATCCAGTTAAATTTGAATTTCAAGTAAATTATTTGCATTAAGTCCATGCAACATTTGCAGTATACACTAAAAAACTTCTTTGCTTATATGAAATTCAAACATAAGTGGAGTCCTGGCAACTCTACTTTCCCACCCAAACTTTTATTATATAATGTGCTTCTATACTTAGCATTTGTATATTTTCTTGTACAACTATTTAAATTTTTTGAAGTTTTGAAACACATTAATTATTCAGACTTAACTGCATGTTTACATGATTTTAGTGCTCACCACCAGTCCTTTATTACATGGCTTTCACATTCTTGAACTGTAAAAGGCACATGTATGGTATGCTGTTTTTTAGCTTATCATCTAAAATACTCTTTCTTGCAAATATAATGGACTATTTTATTAAACTGTTCCTTAACAGTTGACTTTTATTAAATCTCAGAAATTCTGAAGGTGCTATTGCATTGTCTCCTGAGTTACCATTGCAGAGGTATCTATCCTCCCTTTTTAGCTTTGTAGATAACCAGAATTTTTCTGCATGCTTTCAATTGTTCCTTTTTTTTCAAAACTGTTCCTAAGACTGTTTTCATACTGGTTTTGCCTGAACTCTAGGGAGCATATGCTGTAATCCAGGTAAAAATTCTTAATATCTTTAATCATTGATTCTATTTCAAATGTTTTTTATATTCCTCAGAAACATCTTTAATTCTTACATTGGACTTCCACCCTCTGCTCTTCATTTTCTTTTCTCATTATTTCCATCTCAATATCTTTTCCTTAGCCATTTAAGATCATTTCAAGTTTATTCATGACAGCATTGATATTTTCCAATGTTAATTTTACTTTGTTGCCTTTTATTTTGATACATGTTTAAATTCACTAAAGTTCTTCATTGTATCTATTTCTCCTTTTATTTTAGAGGCTTTTCTCTACCTATGGATTTCTACTCTAGCTTTTTTTGAGATCAGTTTTCTGTTATGACACTGGGGATGCCAACTTTTTAAAATACTTCCTCGGTGGCGTAAGCAGCTAATTTTCAGGACAGTAAGTTTCTAAGTCTTCAGGATGATATTCCTTTTTCTGATATAGCAATTCCCTTGAATTTCACTTTTTACTTTGGAAATACTACCTCAGCCTATTTGCATATCAATAGTTAATACTTTGTTAGTGTTTTCCTATTGACTCTTCTGCATTTTTTATAATGGGTTATAAAATGGTTTATAAAAACCCTTCACACTTAAGAGGGTTTTTCTCCAATTATGTAAGTAGAGGTTAAATTCTCTACTTACATAATTAGCTTGAGGGTTCATTGTTGTACACAGCTGACTTCAATTCTATTCCTAGCACTCTGTTATACTAAGATTAAATAAAATTCTACTCCTTGAACTCCTGGTTCTGAATGGAACATCTTCTGTTTCTAGCATTCATTCCTATCAACTTTTGTCCATACCTTTCACATCTTAGAGAAACTAAATGTTGTACTTTTTGCTAGGTGGTGTCTGAAACTATGAATAAATGTGGAAAACTAGGCAGGGGAAGGAATGAGAGTGCACTGTGGTCACCAACATTTGAGGAAATGTTTTGAAGTCAATGAAAATACAAAGTTGAACACACAGAATAATTTCATGCATATTGAAATGCACCAAAAAAAAAAAAAAAAGGACTAGGATGAAGGGTTTTCTTCTTAAATTTTAATATATGTTTTAATGACTATGTTTATCATGGGTAAAGAAAATATTCTTCAGTTTTAAATGTATATAAATCCTCCTAAGAACCTCCTCTTAAAGCAAATAATTCTTAATTGCAGTTAGAGGAACTGTAAATGTATGGGATTTAGTTAGAGGAACTATAAATGTTGTATGGGATTATTTGTCTTGTTTACAGGATTTCCTTACCAGTAGCATTTACTGGGTTTAAAGGTTAAGCTTTGATTACAGGTATTAATAAACAAGATTTATACACTTTCTCTTCTATAATTACTGTGAAGATGTGAATTCTGATCAAATCCCTTGTAATATTCATGGCATTTATAAGGTTTCTCTCCTGTATGAACTCTTTGATGAATTCGAAGAGCTGAGCTATGACTGAAACCTTTACCACACTTAGCACATTGGTAAGGCTTCTCTCCCGTGTGGACCCTCTGATGAATGTGAAGATTAGAGCTATGACTAAACCCTTTGCCACAATCATCACATTTATAGGGTTTTTCTCCTGTATGGATTCTCTGATGAATAAGAAGATGTGAACGCTGACTAAATCTCTTGCCACACTCTTCACACTTATAGGGTTTCTCTCCAGTATGTACTCTTTGATGAGTGTGAAGCTTTGAACTCTTGCTGAAGCCCTTCCCGCATTCATGACAAGTATAGGGTTTCTCCCCTGTGTGAGCCCTCTGATGAATGCGAAGATCTGAGCTGTGACTAAAGTCCTTTCCACAGTCATCACATTTATAAGGCTTCTCTCCTGTATGCACTCTCTGATGAATTTGAAGATTTGAACGCTGGGTAAAGCCCTTGCCACAATCATCACATTTGTAGGACTTCTCTCCTGTGTGTACTAACTGATGAATTCGAAGATTTGAGCTCTGACTGAAGCCCTTACCACACTCATCACACTTATATGGTTTCTCTCCTGTGTGGACTCTTTGATGAACATGAAGTACTGAATTCCGACTAAAACTCTTACCACACTGATCACATTTAAAAGGCTTCTCTCCCATGTGAAGTCTCTGGTGAATGTGAAGAATTGAATTTCTACTCAGGTCCTTATCACACTCAAATTTATAGAGTTTTTCTTCTGTGTGGACTCTCTGATGATTATGAAGACTAGAGATCTGACTGAAGCTCTTACCACATGCATTACAGATGTAAGGTACCTCCCCCGTGCAGATTCTCTGATGAAAGTGAACTCCTAAGCTCTGACCAAAGTTACTGTTAACTTCATCACACCCATACAGCTTTTTACCTACATAGATTCTTGGATGTCTATATAAGTCTGATCTATGAGAGAAGACTGCTGTGCTGATGGAGTAATGATAGAGGTTATCTACAAGCTGATTTCCCTTGTGAATACATTGTGAGTTCCAATAATAAATTTCACTACATTTATTACATCCACAATACTTCTTTCCCATTGAGTCTTTCAAGAGGTCATTTTGGCAAATCTCCCCAATGTACTCTGGAAGGGCTTCCTTCACTGGGATATAAGAATGCTGAACTAAAAGCTTCTGTTCTTTTTCAGTGGAGAGGTTCTTCCTGGATATGCCAAGATGGTACCTGCCCCCTTGAAAACCATGTGAATCACTCATGTAGATTTCTTTACCACAGTCTGAAGTGGTTTTTGTTTCTAAGGACTGCCAAGGTATAAATTTTTTATATTTTAAGTTCCTGGGATTTTTCCCTTCGAAAGTTAATTTGTAATTCCCATACCCTGGTACTTGTGTGGAGAGTATTAACCATTCTTGACACTGGGAAAGGTCTTGCTGTGTTATGTCTTTGGAATCTACTTCCTGAGCAGTTACTTCACAGCTCTGATCCTCATATATCGGAGTGTCAGCATTCCTCCAGCCTTTCCAGCAGGAAAAATTTTCATATTCTAAATATCTGAATCTTTCTTCTTGGGGTTTGAAGCTCACATTCCAGTTTCCTAGAAGAAAAAGAAGATAATTCAGTCATGAGATAAAAGTTGTATTTGAAAATTTCTAAGTGTCAAAATCAACAACATCACTGTCACTCTGGAGTGATAGAAATATAGGTGAGGATAGGAATAGGAAAGAAGGTTAGGACTTCAGCTGCTCCTTTTGAGTCTGAAATTCATTTGCTTTGTTCATTCGTATATGTATTCATTCATTTGTTTATTTATTCATTCTACAAGCATATCTTGAGCATCTACTATTTACCAGGCACTGTTAGAAAAAAGAATAGGGCCAACTGCTTCATGGAAATACTCTTAAAACTGATATTTAATTATACTATTTTGAGTATTATTATTATTAGAAATAAAATATATTGTTCTTACTTTTCTGTTCTAGAATGGTGTGGTAGACTGTTTGGAAAAAATGGCTACTTACTTGCTGCTTTATCTATGACTTTGGTGTTCTCTTTCTATTCTGTCTCTACGCGTGGCTGTATTTGGTCACTGCGACAATAGCCAAAGTGATACAAGCAGAGACTTAAAAAGTGTTTGCTCTCTCTCAATGCTTCTGAAATTCCTGTGATTACTACTATATAAATGAGTCTCAGTTAGCTTGTTTGCAAAGGGACGTAAGGCTAACACATCCCAATTATCCCCACTGATACTAAGCCAACTGCCAGACATATTAGTCAGGCCAGCCAGCCTCATCTATCTTACCCCAATCAAGTCTTTTCAAGATAGAAGATCCATCCAGCCAATAAGAATCATGAAAAATGATAGTTTAAACCTCTAAGTTTGGCATATTCACTATACAACAAAAGCTAACTTGTATAAATAGTATGAAAAGGAAACAAATTTAGGACCACACAAAGTTCACTATATATGGAGATACGTGCTTTAAGGGTAATTCAGAAAATAACTAAAAATCATAATCACAAATACCTATTAATTGTATAGACTAGGTGTCCTAGAAGATGTTTTGTTTTATACAAATGAGTCTGGGTTAGCTTGTTTGCAAAGGGACGTAAGGCCAACACATCCCAATTATTCCACTGATACTAAGCTAACTGCCAGACATTTGAGTCAGGCCAGCCTGACTTATGACACATTTTTCAGACTATTTCTTCTTCCACCTCAATACAACATCCCAATTCTTCCATGACTTTCGGGGCGGCACCTGTGGCTCAAAGGAGTAGGCCCCATATGTCAGAGGTGGTGGGTTCAAACCCAGCCCAAGCCCAAAACTCCAATTCTTCCATGACTTGAATACAGCACCAGATAAAAACCTGAATACTCAGCAAAACTGGTTCTAGAAGAAACTAAGTCTATTCCCTCTAAGATGGGATAACTTTACCTACTGACATGACATTTGTGTAGTTCTCCCACATGACTTCCCTGTAGAGCTTTTTTTGAGACAAATCCAGGAATTTCCATTCCTCCCAAGTAAAAATAATAGTCACATCTTCAAATGTTATTGCCATCTGGTCAAAGATCAGGCTTTCCAGGAAGAAAAAATCTAAGAGAGAAGAATAACAAGGAAAAGAAACATTTAGCAAAAAAAAAAAAAGAGGGGGAGAGACAGGTGGTAGGTAACACAACAGGCAAACTAGATAGAAAAAGAAGTAACTTCTGAACTTCAATTAGGAAAAAAACAAGAAAAGTAAAGGGAGGCACAATAATAGTAGTGGAATTGCTAGATATATATCCAATCATGAAACATAATCACTATTATAAGAAACACCTATATAGTGCAGCACTTGTCTGTTAATCACCAGACTAAGTACTTTACCTATATTCCAGTTAAAACTCACAGTAATAACCCTTTGTTGTAGGTACTATCATCGTCCCTGTTTTACAAATTAGTAAACAATGGTTGAAAGAGGATTAAGTATATTCCCAGGACTATAGTGCTATAAGGAAAACAATAGAATAGCTGGGACTGAGGTCCGCATACTACAGACCAAACCCGTTAGCCGCTGTACCAATATTGCTCAATGTTCTTTATATTACTGCATTGTGACTGATTACTTTAGATAGTATGTACTTTCTTTTTGCTGTAAGACATTAGATCTTATACCCTATACTTCTGCTAAGTATTCTCATACAGTGTTATCACTAATGTTTAGCCACATTAATAAAAAGTTCTAGCTGGGCACAGTGGCTTATGCCTGTAATCCTAGCACTTAGGGAGGCTGAGGCAGCAGGATCACTTGAGACCATGAGTACCACACCAGCCTGAGCAATACAGTGAGACTCTGCTTCTACAAAAAAAATTAGGAAATAAAAAATAATAAAAAGTTCTTATATAATTTTCACTATGACTCTTTACAGTTTGGGAAAATTGTCTGTTTTATTTCTACTTAATAAATCCACTATCCTCATATTCTTAATTATTTGAAAATTCTCTACATAATCTATCTTATCAAGTATCATCCTGCTCCAACCTGAATGTACGCTGAAGCTCCACTTTCTTTTGAGCTCCATTTTTAAGACCATATAATCATTCCTCTTTTGTGATTTACTCCTTTATTTTAGAGAAGGACACCTAAATGAGTTTAATCAAACCTATGAGTGTGAATCAAACCTAGGGCCAATGAGAAAAGCAAAGGTGAGAAACAAACGAGGTTCTCTTCTGTGACAGACAGTTTAAAAAAGAATTTCCTAGCATAGTTACTAAAAAAAAAATCCCTAGAATTCATTTGAATCACTGTATACCTGAAGTCTTCATTTATCCCCTCATACTGGCTACGTATAATCTTCTTGAATGAAAGAATTTTTTTCAGAATTGCTTCACTGTTTGTAACCATTCGGTGTTGCTGCTAATATTGATTTTTTAAAAAAAATTCTAAGCACTTTGTAGGTAATCTTTTGTTTTCTCTCTGGAAATATTTTAGGATCCTTTACCTCCTTATCTCTTCTTGGTTTGGGATTTTTTTCATTGGTTCTACTGGGCATTCAGTGAGCCCAGCAAAACCAATAATCTGCAGACAGCTGCTCATTAGCTTTACCAAATTTTCTTGCTTCTTTGCCAATTTCTTCTTCCCTCTAATTTCTCTGTTCTGGAACACTTTACTTACACTGAGTTACCTGTTAGTCAGTCATACATCAGTTCTTTTGGATGATCTCTTTATGTTCTTTCTTTTTATTCTACTATCTGGAAGGGTTTTTCAACCTTCCAGCTCTTCCGTTGAATTTCTTATTCTGGCAACCATGTTTTAATTTCTAAGAGATTATTTTCCTTCTGTTATGGTTCTTTTTCTTGGCATCCTGTTCTAGTTTTATAATGCTTTAAAAACTTTCTTAGGGTATTAGTAAGAGTTCTGTTGATGCAACATCTCATTACTTTAGGAATGCTAATTTGAGTTTATACCAAGTTTTCTTACGTTACCTGCATTATGTTCCCTCGGTGTTATCAACACACACACACGCGCGTGCACACGCACACGCACACACACACTTATTTTAGTTTCTCTCTTTAAAGTTGAAGATTTTTACTTATGTATCTGCTTATTCTTAGATAAGCAACAAAGGTGATTCAAATGCTAGAATTCTTAGAGAATGTTCCCCTACTACAGAAAATAGATGTCTCATTTCCTGTTTGAAGGGATGCGTGTTCACTTCAGGCTGGCCTTCTGCTTCAGGTGGTATGGATGCAACCTTAGCCCCTCTGAAGTTTATAGGGCTTGTCAGTTCCTTTCTAATCTATATTCTCCTGCGTGAGCATTCTACGATGTAATATCTTTAGCTCGAAGTGGCTGTTACCACTATTCCTCCTGTTGTCTTTCAGATCTTTGTTGAAATTTCTCATTTTCTGATGACTCAGCACTTAATCATTTGCAAAGTAATAATTTTTTTAGTTTTTTTATTACCACCATTACGTAGAGAAATATAAGTATTCAAACTACTTAAAAGTATTTTAACGGGAAAAACAGACCATAAATTAGTTTTGTGACAAGGTTATTTAATAACATTCTCAATTCTAAATTTTAATTTAAAACAGAGTAAAAACTAAGCATAAGGGAATAGATATTTTAAGGGGTTTACAAAGATGGATAGAAACTAAAATGTTAGCAGCAGCTAAACATCACTGAATATGTATTATATGAACAGAACTATGTTTATCTCATTTACTCTCACAACACTCCTATTAATAAACCATTATAATCTACACTAAAAGAACGAGAAGTCTAACATTTAGTAATGCTAAGTCACTTGCACAAGGTCATGTAATTACAAAACAGAGGTTTTTAAACCAAGGCCTACCTAGTAAGTGAAAGTGGGGGAAGTTAAAAACATTTGGTTAAGGGTTATAAATTAGTTATTTCCACAGACCATCACAATGTGTTAATGTAGAATGCCCCCAATGCAGAGAAGAGGCACTGAAATATTCCAGGGTTCAAAACATACCACCAAAGTACTATTTTCCAAATAAACTATATGAAAATACATATCTACACAATGAAACATTATTTATAAATAAGAACTTAAGAATGAGAAAATTCAGTGCTCTATACTTAAATATCTAATGGTTTACTTTTAAATGTCTATAAAATAAATTTTAATAAGCCTATTTTGAATATATCAATAAAATAAGACAATAAATTTGGGAGGCTCAGAAGTCCAGAGTAAAGGACTAAAAATGGGGAAAGAAAGTTAGTATGTGTATGGAAAATAAATGAAATCAATGGTTTCTCACTTCATAAAAAGTACAGTGAAAATAAAACTCAGTCTGTGACTATTGGCTTTGTTATTTTTTTTAAATACTTAAGAATTTCTCTGGGCTCAGCACCTGTGGCTCAAGTGGCTAAGGCACCAGCCACGTACAGCTGAGCTGGTGGGTTCAAATCTAGCCTGGGCCTGCCAAACAACAATGACGGCTGCAACCGAAAAAAATAGCTGGGCGTTGTGGTGGGCGCCTGTGGTCCCAGCTACTTGGGAGGTGGAGGCAGGAGACTCACTTGAGCCCAGGAGTTGGAGATTGC
>NW_003852396.1:35772582-35880961 GCF_000181295.1 Otolemur garnettii
AAAAAAAAAAAAAAAAGAATTTCTCTGAAAAACATACTAGCAGAATCTAGTTTCTTTTGCTAGACTTTATGAAAATAAGTGCATAAATGTTTTAAATATTGAAGTAATATAAAAATTGAAAGGCTACTCTCCCTGAAATAACTTGAGAAATAGCCTCTGTAAATAAGTTTTCACTGTTCTTTCAGACCTTCTTCTACATATACATACAAGCTCACATACATACTCCACTGACATGTTTTCTTTAATTCTTTAATTTGCTTTTTTTCACTTACCGGACACTGTACAACTTCCCACTTCAGTACATAGAGAGCTATCTTATTTCTGGTGCATAAATTATTTGATAACTTTACATTTAAGAAGTAGATCCTAATTGCCCATCCCTCAAATGTGGGCTGGATTTAGTCACTTCTAATAAACAGGGAAAAAAAAAAAAACAAAGGAAAAGTAGTGGTGTAAACTTTGGAGACTAGGTCATAAAAGGCACTGTACCATCCTCCCCCTCTCCTCAGACCACTAGCTGTGGAGAAGCTATCTGCCATGTTATGAGAACATTTAGGCAGCCCAGTGATGAAGAATTGAGGTCTTCTGCCCTCATTGAGAAATGGGGCCTCTTGCCAACAGCTCTGTGTATAAACCACCTTAGCAGGGTATCTTCCAACCCCAGTGCATCCTTCGGATGACTGCTGTCCCTGCTGACAGCTTGACTGCAACCTCACAAGAGACCCTCAGACAGCTGTGTTCCTAGGGTCCTGACCCCTAGAAACTGGGTGAGATAATGTTTGTTATTTTAAGCTAAGTATTACAATAATTTGTTATGCAAAAATAGATAATATGTTATCTTTTGTAAAATTTACATAGCATTTCTCTTTATTGACATCTAAGATTTAACTCTTCCTATAATATGGACTTAAGACAGTTTTTAGTTTCTTGGCTATAACAATATAACAGTCAAGAATTCTCCTAAATATATCATAACCTCTCACTCATAATACTATTTCTGCAACATAAATTTCTAAAAGTTAAATTGTCAGGTATATGCATTTTGGGTTAGCAAGAAATACTATAAGATTTCCCTTGAAAATAATATTTTAGAGTATGTGACAAGTATTTTCCTCCACTAGAAAAATAAAAGCAGGACTCGTATATTAAAGTACAAGTAAGTACAATTTATCTATACAGAATAAAAGTAAAGAAAAAAATTATATAAGGAATAAAGATAACAAGTAAGCTATTAACAGACAAAAAGATACTAAAATTGAGTTTTAAAATATAGTGGTACTCTGCTTGCAAGAGATACATACCAAACTGATGAATTCTGAAAGATTAAACATGATTTGGCTAATTGCTTCCTTATTCTTTACTCCATTACTGTCAACTCATTCTTTTGCTCCAGAGACTTGATTAGATGAAGCTTCAAATGTATATTTAAACCCACAGGAAAAAAAGCTAAGAAATAATAATAAACACAACATTTAGAAGAGGGTTAGAATGAAATTATGGAGTCATCAGGGGGCTTTCTAAAGTATTTTCTGGTCTAGATCATAGGTTTTCATGTTGTTATTATATTTTAAATTATATACATGTTTTTAAATATTCAGACATATGTAATAAATCACAATAAAATTCAAATTACATAAAATGTGATATAGAGTTTAGACATATATTACAAAGTTTGGTTTTTTTTTTTTTTAAGAGACAGAGTTTTACTTTTATCACCCTCGGTAGAGTGCCATGGCAGTGTCACACACACAGCTGACAACAACCTCCAATTCCTGGGCTTGGGTGATTCTCTTGCCTCAGCCTCCCGAGTAACTGGGACTACAGGCACTCACCATGACACCCAGCTATTTTTTTGTTTCAGTTTGGCTGGGGCTGGGTTTAAACCCACCACCCTCGGTATATGGGGTCAGCACCCTACTCACTGAGCCACCGGTGCTGCCCTATTACAAAGTATTTTTAAGTGACATTTATAATAACATAAAATATTAATTCCTAAAAATAAACTTACCAAATACTATAGTCTTACAAATCGATAGGATAAAAATAGTGTTGAAAAAAAATAGGAAGAACCTGCTCAATCTTAAGTAGGAGAAATAAATTTTATTCTAACTAAATTTATCTCTATTTTCAATCAGATCTGATCAAGATACTAACAAGATTTTGATGTGGGGATGGAAAAGATCTGACAAACTGGTTTTCAAGTTCTTTTGAAGTGAGAAGAAAATTGTTAAAGAGGAATAATGAGGAAAGCCTAATCCAACACCCTAACTAGACATTAGGGAAAAAAATTTAAACTTGATTCTCTGCCTCAATTCTTATTATGTTTTAGTGACTAAAAAGAGTGATATCAGATATGCATTATAGTTTAAATATTAACAAATGTAACAGCAATCAACTGTAAGTTTTTTCTATATGTCAAGCATTGTCCTTTGTTTTTTACATGTATGATTAACAGCCCTACGTAGTAAGTTTTCTTTCCCCACTTTAACAGTGAGAAACTAGTTTAAGTAACTCAATCTAATTTACAGTATTAAGAAGTGGTAGAGACATGAAACTTACATAGTATATCCAGAATCTGTATTTCGACCAATATGCTATAATGATAAAACATACTGAAAGGTTACTTACATACTCAATATTTGTGTTAATTATTACTTTTTAAAATGGGAATCATTATCATGCTATTCTGTGAAATATTCCTAATATATGTTACTCTTTCTTTTCTTATCCCCATTGACTAAAAAAAGAAAAGTTACATTCCTTTTCATTGCCTACTAAGCAGACTACTTAAATTAATCATAGGAAGAGAATTTTAAATAAAGAATGGTATATACCTGGAATGGGACACTCAATTCTTATAAAAACTTATGCTACCAAAAAAAGTGCTTGGAAAAATGCTCATATGTTAAATGAGCATTTGTAAAAAATTATACAAATAACAATCAATCATACATTCAACAAATATTTACTGAGCACCAAGGTAGAGTTCTATATACGCTGGGGACACTCCCTGCCCTCATGGAGCCTGTCACAATTCAAATTTTTATGTATATACTAGTCTCTCTATATACACATTATGAATATGCATATACACCTGTGTATTTTTACACATATGTATGTACATGTATGCATACATATTAGTGTTTATATGGATTAGTCTGTATGTACCTTAATAATTAGATAAAAGACTACAAGCAAATATACCCAAATATCAATAATGGCTGCCTCTGGTTACATGAAGGAGCCTCTAAATGGTACACAAGAATAGATAACAAATTAAACATCAATAGCTGTCCATAATGTGGCTTGACTTTATACATTCATACTTATTCTCCCCTGGAACTAGACCATTTTCTTTACTTGTCCCTCAAATACTGAGACTCAGTGTTGACTCTCCTATCTAGAATGGTATCTTCCTATTCATAATGATTATTCAAATCTGATTCTGCTGCTGTGTTAAGTGCCACTCCTTCTGGTCCTGTTTAATGTAGATAATTTCAGAAATTATTACTAACCTCATATGATTTATTCCCTAGTGTTAAGACATATTTCCTTATCTCAGAGCACCAAGAACTGTATGAACTATATAGCAGACTTGAGTGACTGAATGAATGAGTAAATGCTGGGAAAAAACTTTGGGTAAGGGTAGAGGCATGCTGCATAGAAGGCTAGGAAGCTTCTCAGGCAACCAAGGAGCATTTTCTATGCAGTCTGATCCATCCATCTTGATTGCCACTTATACTATCACGGCTCATGGAGAATTCAAGATCATTTTATAAATAAGAAAAGACAATAATACTCACCTGGGATCAGACTGTGAGGAAAATGGTGGACACTCCTTCTTCCTTTGTGCTCCTCTTCTAGGGAAGGGTAGAGCGCTGAAATGGCTAAGCTAAGGGAGAAGAAAAGAGGAGTGAAAAACTGGGCATGACTCCAAATTCCCAAACTCATTCAAGTCTCCATACACTATACTGGGTATGACCCCCTAAATCTCTTAGAAAAAGGTCAAAAAGAACCTAAGAACAGTTCCATTCCCTTTCAATGATGAAAAATGAGAGCTATGAACACTGGCATCTTGGAATTTATTTCTGACTCTCCAGAAACTTCAAAGGATACAACTCTAGTTTGGACTTGAAAGCACAGAATTTGACTTCACTGTTTAGTTCCTCCAGAGATGCAGATGCTTTCTATCTCTCTGAGCCTCAAGGCTTTATTTTATTAATTATATTCATATTACGTAGATGATTAAAAACAAGAATAAAAGTAATAGAAATAATGGCAGTACACTTAAATAGTTTCCATACTTAAAGTATTTTTCTCATTTTTTTCAATCGACGTCATTGCCCTCCCCTACTTGTTACAACAGACATATGGATTCACAATCAAAGAGGTACCAGGAATATTGGAGAAGTATCCCAGATTTATGGATTGGCTCCCAGGTCTTGATTACAGTCTCAACTATGCCATCAACCATCTGTTGAACTTTAAGAGACAAAACTAGATCTCCTAAGGCCTCTGTTTCCTCACCTGTACAATGGGGGCATGAGCCTTTGCCACCCTGATCCTTCCTTGGCGATCACAAGTAGGTCCCTGGGAAAAATGATAAGCAATTAGTCGAGACCCCTCTCTCTTTAAAGAGAAAAACGCTTCATTCATGTGCACCCCAAAAGCAGGCCAGATAGACGCTGCCGCAGACTCTGCCCGCCACGGGCTGCTAGAGTGTAAACACCGGAGACACATACGTACGAATGTTTCTCAAAGAGCAGAATCACCGAGTATCAAGTCCACATAGCTCTGCGGGGCCTCAGCGTCTACAGCGAAGCCGTGCGTGGCCTCCGTTGCTCATCCGGATACCCGGGCTGAGCTCCACCTCGACACCTACCCATATCTAGAGCTCCAGATGCCTCTACCCTCCCCTCTTCTTCCCCTATTCATTTGTAACCAGGGAGGGAAGCCGAGAAGGACCCACCTACAAGGGTGTCTCCAATTTCTAAGCCAGCGTCGCTTCTCAGCCCCTGACCCTAGCTATTCGGCCACTGTTCCTTCAGCCACAACTCATACAGCCCTTGTCCACTTCTGGCTCTGTCGTCTCGAGAGTCCACATCACTCGCAGAGCCTCCAAGGAGAAACCAAAACATTCAGTCCACAAAAACAATGGCTGCGGCCAGGCAAGACAGAACCGGAAGTCCCTGGACCCAGAGTAGACACTCCAAGTGTTTCCATGGATACTGGAGGGGCGGGGCGGGGAGGGAAGAGAGAACGCCGGAGAACGTGACTTCTGATTGGCCAGAAGGATGAAGGCGCTTCCGGGCCTTTACCCTTTGGCTTCTATTCCTGGAGAAGTGTGCACCGTGGTACTTCAGAGCCAAGGAATGGGGCAAGGAAACCCCGACATTAAAGGAATAGGACTATTCTTGTTGCTTTTAGGGCCTCGGGAAAGAAGGTGCGGCTAGGGCTTCAGGGAAGCCGAACGGGAACGGCTTCGGAGAATTCTGGAACCCTCACAGCCTTCTGGGACCGAACTCCTGAACGGGAACCCCAAGAAACACTTGGGGGCGACTTGTCAAGTCGCCTTTGGTTGGCGAGGCGTGGTTATGCCCGCTGTCCAGCGCCCTGGGCGGGATGGGCACCCCGGTAGCCCGGGCCCTGGCTAGCATCGCCCCTAAACTCTAAGTTGGAGGTCCCCAGCCATGGAAAGGGCTTTTTGAACTCCGTCTTCATGTTGCCTGGGATCCACTTCGTTCTTGGTCCAGTCGGGCTTTTTTCCTTCCCGCCTTCCTGCCTAGTCCTAGGCTCTTCAGGAGACTCCAGGCAGAGGAGGGAAGGGCAAAGTGGGAATAAGATGAAGTCGGGGTGGGATGGGGGAAGGAGCTCTTCCTTGGTTTCCTGGGAACGCAGAAAAAGTTCCATGCACCTGCTCTCCTGGTATTGAGTGTGTAATACTAGGGAAATGTTTTCACTTCTTAAAGCCCACTCTCTTAAACTTGGGCTGCATCAGTAGTAGTTAAACGCTTTATTAGGCAAGAAGCCTTTGTAGGGTAGTCCTTAAAAGCAAGGGGCACCTTGGATTCTAATCTGGCTACATCACTTTTTTAGGCGGGGAGATACTGTTTCACTTTGACACCCTGGCGTTATAGTTCACAGAACCTCAAATTCTTGGGCTCCAGTGATCCTCTTGCCTCAAGCCTCCCAAGTAGCTGGGACTACAGGCGCCCACCACAATGCCAACTATTTTTGGAGACGGAGTTTTGGGGTCTCTACCTCAGGCTAGTCTCCAACTCTTGAGTTAAGGCAGTCCACCCGCCTCGGCCTCCCAGAGTGCTAGGATTACAAGCGTGAGCCACTGCGCCCGATCTAAACATCATCTATTAATATTAACCTTGAATTACTTAACTTTTTAGTGTCACCTTAAGAGACGTAATATTAATAGGTATAATAATAGTAACTACTTCACAGCCTTATTAGACTTAAATGACTTAGTATAGTTAAAATGCTTAAATCGGTTTTTCACACATTTGGTACTCTAAAAATTAACTGTTTATGATTCAATGTTTAGCAGGGGTGGGTGACCAAGAACCTATCTGCTTGGGCCCAACACACAATGAGCACCTTGATTTCTTACAACTCTGGAGAGATTTTATTTTTGTTCATGGACCTCTCTCTGGCTTGAACTTTCAGAAACAATGTGGAATAGTGTTTAAAAACTTGGACTTTGTCATCTGAAAGAACTAGTTTAAAATCTGTCATTGTTGTCCACTAGATGATGAAGAGTCGGTTATTAAACCTCTCTCATCTGTAAGATGAAGACTTCAGTAAGTGGTTAAGTGGTTATAATTGATAAAGTCCTGAATACACAGATGTTGACCAATCAGAATGAACACTGAAAGTGGGGGATTCTGCCATGCTGCCTCCGACCCATAGAATATTAGGATTGTGAGGAATAATGTGGATAATCCACAGAATTTACTTTTTAGCATTCCTAGCACATAAAAGATTAGCTGTTGATGTTATTTAACTCACATTCTCATTTTTTAAAAATAGTGTGTATTGAGACAAAATTATTTTGTAGAAGAGGATATGAGAAGTGTAACTCAGTCTTCTGGACTTGGATCATTTTTTAATTTATTTTGAGAGGAAAGTGAAACCTAGGATTTTGTTTCAAGCAAATGATTGTTTGCTAATTAATTAAGAACACTAATCCTTAAGGCCTTTTACTCCCAGACACACTGATTGTGTCTTCTCTATGCCAAAGTTGGTGAAAACTGTAGAAAATCAGAACCTTTCATATTAAAGAGAATGAGTAGGTCTCCCATTTCATAAGGTCAATCACAGAAAAGGGCAGTAACTCTTATGGTAAAGATGTATATGGATTATGGGGGGATATTCTAAGAAATGGCTGTCTAAAAGAACTTCTCAGGCGGTGCCTATGGCTCAAAGGAGTAGGGCACTGGCCCCATATGCCAGAGGTGGCAGGTTCAAACCCAGCCCTGCCAAAAGCTGCAAAAAAAAAAAAAAAAAAAAAGAACTTCTCTATTCCCTGCTAAGCTATCTGATCCTATACCAGAAAACTGAGACTTACAGATAAAAACCTTAGGATTAGAGCACTACCTTAGAGACTTGGTGTTGGACCTCGCCCCATCCCCTTCCTTGTGGTCTGGATAAGAACGTGGGGCACAGCATCACAGTCTACACATGAGAACTTAAATGTGGCATTTCTTAAAAATAACCCTGGACCTCAGATCTGTGGACCCCTAAAAGACCTGTTTCAATTCAATGGGATTCCTTGACTCCAAAATGTCCAGGAAGAAGCTGATAATGTAAGCCAACTATCCCTGTGCTGAGTCTCATAGATCGTAAGGAGACTAGGGAGAAAAAAAGATTTTTATCCAGGTGCCCCTGTAGGCAAATGGAAAGCTTCATGCTGCCATTCAATGGCCAAAAAAAGTAGAGACCACTTTGTTATCTCCTGTGTGTAGGACTGCTACCACTTACAATATTCTATTCACTATACCTGGACCTTGGCGAACTGATGATAATTAGTTTTTAAGAGATAAGAGTGTCCAGTTGTTAGAGAAACAAATAGAATGTGCATCTGAAGAAATATACCTGCTGAATGATGAAGGACAACATAAATAACAAAGAGCATCATGTGCAGAACCCATAGGCTTTTTGGAAATTAACTCTATTTATCTTCCTGATTAAGCACTGTAATAATTGAATTAGAGGAAAAGTATGGTCACTTTTGAGTCAAAATGTAACCAATATGGTTTAGTAATTAAGTCCCTGAAAGCACAGAGGGGAAAAAATTGATAAAAATCGTGAAGAAAAAAGACAATAGGCTTAAAGGATAGATCTATGAGATTTAATATGAAGACACAAAAGTTCTAGAAGGAAATACAGAGTTGATAAAAGTGAGGGCCAGGTGTGGTGGCTCACACCTGTAATCCTAGCATTCTAGGAGGTAGAGGTGGGTGGATCGCTTGAGCTCAGTAGTTCCAGACAACCCTGAGACGCCATCTCTAAAAACTGGTCAGGGGTTGTGGTGGGCACCTGTAGTCCCAGCTACTCTGGAGGCTGAGGCAAGAGAATTGCTTCAACCCAAGAGTTTGAAGTTTCTGGGAGCCATGTCACCATGGCACTCTATGGAAGGTCACAAAGTGAGACTATGTCTCAAAAAAAAAAAAAAAAAAGGCTATAATCCTAGCAATCTGAGAGGGGAGATGGGTAAATTGCTTGAGCTTACAGGTTTAAGAACAGCCTAACAAGAGCGAGACCCTGTCTCTACTAAAAATACAAAAAACTGGCTCGGCGCCGATAGCTCAACCGGCTAAGGCGCTAGCCAAGTACACCTAAGGTGGCGGGTTCGAATCCCCAGCCTGGGCCCGCCAAACAACAATAACGGCTGCAACCAAAAAATAGCCAGGCGTTGTGGCAGGTGCCTGTGATCCCAGCTACTTGGGAGGCGGAGGCAGGAGACTCGCTGGAGCCCAGGAGTGGGAGGTTGCTGTGAGCTGTAATGCCACGGCACTCGACCCAGGGGGACAGCTTGAGGCTCTGTCTCAAAAAAAATAAATAAATAAAAATAAAAATAAAAATACAAAAAACTGAGGCAAGAGGATTGCTTGAGCTCAAAGAATTGGAGGTTACCGTGAGCTATGATGAGGCCATGGCACTCTACCCAGCTTGAGACTATCTCAAAAAAAAAAAAAAAAAAAGTTGATAAAAGCAAAGAAACTAATGAATAACAAAATGATAGAAAATCTCTCTGTGTTAAAAATTTGTTTAAAAAGCTCAAATCTGCAGATCTAAAGAACACTCAGACTAGCCATATAAAGGTATAATTCCTATACTCTTAAGAGTGAAGAGAATACATGCAAATTTTCAGGCAAAAGGGGCAAGTTATCTGAAAGAAAAATGACATTGGCCTTCTCATTTTTAATGCTGTAAGCTAGAAAACTGTACAGAAATATGTAGACCAATAAAAAGGCTGCAATCTATAAGCCAAAATATATCCTAGGAAAAGACATATTTGAAAATTTGAAGAATTCAGAGTTTGTATTGCTCAGTTCTCCCTCATCTGAAGAAACAATTCAAGAAAGGACTCCAAACAACAAATAAACCAAAAAGAGAGATCCCCCACAAAACAAGTATGGGAAAGGAAACAGAGAAAGCCATAATATAAAATAAATAATAAACCTAAAGTAACATATATAAAGAATACAATAAATTATCAGTAGTTATGCTAAGTTGAATGGTCTGTATTTTCCTATATATTTTTATTTATTTACGTATTTAATTTTATTTTTTTCTGAGACAGAATCTCACTCGGCCACCCTGGGTAGAGTGTAATGGCATCAGCCTAGCTCACAGCAAACTCAAACTCTTGGGCTCAAGAGATCTTACCTCAGCCTCCATAGCTGAGACTATAGGTACCTGCCACAAAGCCCAGATAGTTTTTCTATTTTTAGTAGAGATGGTGGTCTCACTCTTACTCAGGCTGGTCTCTCACTCCTGAGCACAAGCAATATACCTGCCTTAGCCTCCTAGAGTGCTAGGATTGCATGCATGACCCATCACGCTTGGCCGAAATTCCCCATATAAAGGCAGAAGCTGTCAGGCTGGGTGAAGTAACGATATCCAGCCATGTGCTATTCATAAGAAATACCAGTGAGTTTGGTTAAAAAGATATCAAACAAGAAGAGCAACTAATTCAAGAGTAATTTGAGAACCAAAGAAATATGTTGACTTTATATATTGATAAAAGGCACAATTTATGAAAAAATATGGTTTGCCGAATATATGCAGCAAAAACGTACAAGTTTGAGACCTTCACAAAAAATACAATTCTGTGGGAAAATTCAATACGTTATGTCTCAAAATTACAGACAATAAAGCCATACAGAAACTAAATAGTATAATTAATAAACTTAAGAGGTATATATAGAAACTTTCATCCCTGGAATAGAGGATATATTTTTAGTATCAATAGAACATTTACAAAAAGTAATTATGAGCTTTGCTGTCTTCATCCCCAGATGCTGAATGTTTTTAATTGCCCTGAGAAAACAAGCAATCAAAGTGAACTTCCATACCCAACCTCACCCACTACAATAGATTCACACACCTTATCTGCATCAGTGGTGATTTGGTCTATTCCTTACTATGAATAAAAAAATGTCTGTGCTCCTGGCTAAGAAACACATCCACTTAGTCATTAGATTCTAGCCATTCTTGCCCACATGTGGACCTACTCCAGCAACTTCCCTCTCCTACAACATGAGTTTTCCTTTTTTAGATCTGTCCCATCAACAAGTGTACTTTCATTTCTTCAAAACAAACATTGAAACAAAATGAAACGTTCTAGGGCCCTGGGATTCTGCAACAAAAAAACCAGAAATCATGTGGCTTATAAACAACAAAAGCCAGGCGGTGCCTGTGGCTCAAAGGAGTAGGGTGCGGGCCCCATATGCCGGAGGTGGCAGGTTCAAACCCAGCCCCAGCCCAAAAAAAAAAAAAAAAACAACAAAAGCCTATTGATAGCTCATGGCTCTGGAGTTTGAAAAGTCCAGTATTAAGACACGAACAAGATTTGGTGTCTGGTGAGGGCATGATGCTTGGTTCATTATAGCCATCCTCTTGATGAGTCCTCACACGAATGAAGGAGGCAGGGAGTCTGTGGGGACCTCATTTATAAGGGCCCATTCATAAGGGTTCTGTTGGTTATTCTTTTGAGTTACTTTTTATATAAATTGTATAAGGTAGACCCCTGATTTCTGACTGTAATTGAAGTTGTTTGATCCATCTTGTTTACTAGCATGCTGAGCCCTGAGCTCCTTACAGTATACGTGTGCTTAATGTCAACGAGTACTGATGCCTAAGTTGCCAATAAAATTTAAAGCTCTCTGTGAAGATTCCAGCTTAAGAAATGCTACCTTAAACGAGGTGATGGTTAACTCTTGAATCTCCCAAGTCTTGCTGCTTTGTGAAGAAGTTTTTCAAATGGGTTATTCTTTATACTTTATCCTGTAAAGTCTAAAAAATCAAAGGTTTCTTGGAGAAGCCCAAGGACACTCCTACGAGGCCTTCCCCATGGTAACCCAGCCCTTAAGAATTTGTAAAACGTAGCTACCTAGGTCCTTGAAACTAAGGTTTTCTGCTTGCTTCTCCTTCTGTAAACCCTGCAGATGATTGGACACCTCCTGTGAGAAATAATATGGTAATTAATTCGTCTATCTACTTGTGAGTCCAATAGAAGGACAGGGACAGAGCTGATGGCCTGCTGAGTTTCTCCACTGGCAAATAGAATTCCTTCCCCTATAATCTTTGGTGAGAGTCTATTTGTTTTAATTTGCTGGTCCTGCAACAAAACAAGAAGTCGTCCTAACAGAATACCCATTTACCCATTTGATCCAGAGGCCTTTCATCTAAGAATTAGATAATTCTAATTCCTGATGCTGCTGGATCTATTAATTTCTAAGTCTGTCTTCTGGGGCCAAGGGCATGAATTCACCCAAGAGCAATTGTAGTCATGTGGGATTTGGACGAAATTGCCTGTTCATAAATCACCAGATGGTGACCACAGTGGTTGATTTCACTGAAATGTTACTCAAATATGTCAAGTAGGCTTTTGCCTGTGGGCCTCTGCACTTGCTATTTCTTCCTCCTGGACTGTTCCATCTTCCAGATGCCAGCGTGGCTCATTCCCTCACTTTCTGCAAATGCCACCTTCACTGGGTCTTCCTTTTCCATTCAAAGAGAACTAAGACCAATCTCTTCCTTCCCACCCCAGCACTATATCCCTTACCCCACTGATTTTCTTCACAACAGTGATCAACAACTCATATACTACAATTCATTATCCACGCTTATTCAATAGAATGTAAGCTTCCTGGGGAAGAGGGTAGGAGAGCAGAAATAGTTGTAGTCTAGAGAGAGCCCAGAAAACTTCCAGGCAGGAAGTAGGTGCTCAATAATTGTATGGATTATTGGATGGGCCAATTAAGGGATATTGCTTATTAGGAGTCATCCAGGCTGGAAAAGGTCATCGGAAGCTATGATTCAATTCTCCAACCCTTCTTTCCCCCAATGTTATCATTCATTAGAAAAGGAAGGAGGAAGGCTATGTGCCAGCAGATGTACTGAGCATAGGGGATCCTATATTGAACAATGTATCTTCTCTGGGGGAGATGCATGGTAGGAGTCTGCCTCCGGAATAGCAGGATTACAGCCACAGTGCTAGCTCTTTTTAAAAACAGTTTCATGCTAGTTAATTTGATTCTGTTTTATTTGTCAACGTTGGTGTTAACTTTTATTTTTAGCTAAACTTAAAGCTCTGTTTTCTTTCTTAACATTTTAATATCACCAAACTAATTAGTCGCTCCTAAATGCAATAAATTTGATTATTTGCCATATAAGTTTGTCACTGAAGCAGAGTATTTTGACTCTGTTGATTTGACCATTCAGAATATTTTTGTATAGTACTAAAGACAGTTATAACATTATACAAAAAGTGACCCAATTGTATGGAAAAATTAGATTAACAGTATATTAGGCTTCTAGTTACAATGGAAGAATTTGGAGTGATCAAAAAATAATGGCTTAAAGTGTGAGTTGTTTCATGGTTAAAGGAAAAAAAGTTGCTCATTTTCTCATGCATTTTCTAAGAAAGAAATACAAATTATCAGTCTTTTGTAAAATTCAAAATGAGTATTACTGTTAAGAATGACATCAAATAAAAATGATTTCACTAAATAAGTAAATAAATAAATAAATCCGAGACATAGATCGGGAGGAGAAGAGTGGGAACACCACTCTTGGGCCCCGCCAGCCAATGGAGAGAGAGATTCGCTGATGGGCGTGGGCATCCAACCACGCCCAGCCCGCTCCCCAGCCCTCCTGCGTCAGGGTTTGGTCAGGGTTTGCTCGGCTAGCCTGGGAGGAGGAAGATGAGGCGTTAAGAGCCAGGGCTTAAGCTTCCCTTTCTCATCTAACAGCAAGTGCCTGTGGAGCTTCTACTTTCCACTTTTCCTTTTTCCTCTTTGACTCCTGCTTTTCAGCGCTGGGATTTAACCTTTGCTACCCACGCCCACTAAGGCCTAAGGTATGGAATAACCCTCCACTTCTCTGGATACGTGTTTTTCACCTCCAGAATAGGAGGTTGGACTCTGTAGGAGTCCTTCCAGCGCCCAAGTTCCACGTGGAAGATAGAAAGGGTCGGACCTGGAATGAGGCCCAAGAGCAGACGTTGCTGGACCCCCTGGGGTGAGAAATGTTGGTGACTTTCAAAAGTGGTGCAGGCGATGACCAGGCCGGAGAGTGACTTTCCAAGCGAAAGGCGGTGGTCACCTGGGAGTGGAGGGTGGGGGTCGGGGGTCCTGAGTCTAGAACGGGAGTTCACACGTGGGTAACGAGTAGCTTGCAGGTGGATACCAATATGGCCTTTAACTCCCGTGCAGTGCCGACTCCTAAACGTGGTAGGAACAGCCCCACTTTGGTTCTGAGGCCTCAAACACGCCCCTCTCGTCTCTGCTGGGAGCAGGTGTTAGTCCTTCCATCCTAGGCTTTTCCCGCCACCTGGGTTCTGCAAACATTCCTCCACTCCGGGCCTCCTCTAGGCCCCTTTCGTGATTGAAAATGGAATACATCGCCTGAAAACTTTACAGTTCCCCTGCTCCGCTCTACATGTCTCTTTCCCTCCTCTCACCAGAGGTCGAAAAATAATAACGCATGCTTGCTCCCTGCGTCGGACATCTCTGCCCAGGGTAGTTTGTCTTTATCACTCCCGCTGCCTCTACTCCAGAAAAATTGCTGTCTCTACAGAGGTTATTTATATCGATGATCCCTAATCTACCAGATTTCAAGCACAGTTGGCGGCCTCTTTGGAATTTGCCAAAAGGATATTTGTCTTTTTATCTTTTTATTTTTCCACTTTTTAAAGAACTGTGTTCTGCTTTTTCAAAAAGTCACAAATTGTCCTAAACTCCAAAACCGTGATTAATTTTTATGAGGCAGTTTTGTTTTAATGTCTTAGTTGTAAGCTTCATATACCTGCCATCTGTTTGGAATTGTGCACGCATTGTATTGCTGCATGGTAAGATCATTGTAATAACTGAAAACTCAAACGTGTTCTCTATTTTTATGCATTTAAATCACAATTGGATTATTAATTTGTTGACAGTTATTCTTTATTCAAAATAAACACCCTTATGCACAAAACTTTGTGTATTGGGGATTCTTTTCATTGGAAAATTTCCTAGAGAAGAAGGTACTGCTTGAAAAGTTATGCATGTTTTTAAAAGTCTGGGTAATTGTGAACATGTAGTTTTTCAGTTTTGTAGCAATTAACATTTATACTAACAATATCTGCTTCACTCCATTCTTAACCATTATATGGTCTTGTTTTCTAAAGCTTATTTTTTCCATTTTGATAACTGAGAAGGTTTATCTCCTGGTTTACATTAGTTTTGGTATCTGCTTAAGTCTAAAATTTTCTGAAATACTTGTCAGCCATTTGCTTTGCTTTTTCCTCTGTGAATAGGCTATTCGCAATAAATTTGCTTTAGATCTCTTTTGTATGTTGCTTTTCTGGTGATAGGAATTTTTTATGTTTTTCTCTGAGGTAGAGTCTTGCTCTGTCCCCAGGGTAGAGAGAAACGGCATCATCGTAGCTCATTGCAATCTTCAACTCCAGAGCTCAAATGATTCTTTTGCTTCAGCTTGCTGAATAGCTGGAGACTATAGGCATGTCAGGGTGCTCTACTCTGCTAATTTTTGTTTTCTGTCAGGGGCAGTGTTGCTTCTGCTAGGGCTGGTCTTGAATTTCTGAGCTCAAACAATCCACCCGCTTTGGCCTGCCAGAGTGCTAGGATTACAGGCATGAGCCACTGTGCCCAGCCAATAAGAAGCTTTTAAAAATCATATTTCAGTGTGAACTATAACTCTTTCAGAAGGGTAAAGTAAGCATAAACGTGTAGCTTAATAGTTGATTATTATCACCCATGTACTACAGATGGATTCTTAGATCTTGTTCCAATGTTTAGGAATTGTAAACAATGTTGTTATGGTTATTCTCTATACACATTTTCCTAAAGACTATAATTGCTAGGTCATAGGATATGGATATCTCCAACTTTTGAAAAATAACCATTTTATTTTAGAATAACTGTTTTAGAATTACAAAAAGTTCATATATGCCTCTCACCTAATTCCGCCTATTTTTAACATCTTTCATTACTATGATATATTTGTCACAATTAACTGAGACAATTAAGTTGCATTTCATTTGGATTTCCCTAGTAGTGTTCTGTTTCTATTCTTGGATCCTATTCATTATACTGTTTTGCATTTAGCCATTTTATCTCCCTGGTCTCCTCTTGTCTGTGAAAGTTCTTCAGTTGTTTCCTTGTTTTTGATGACAGTATTGGTCGGGTATTTCTCAGGTCAGATATAGTCTCTTCTCTGGTTTGAAGTATTAGCTATTTACTGTATATAGGATTTATTTTATAAGAATACCAATTAATTTTTGTCTGAATGGTTTGCAAGTTATCCTAATGAATTTCTCTGACTGCTTCCCTTCCTAATTATGGTAATTAGAGTATCTCTTAAAATCTCCTGGGGAAGGCCTTTTCTGAGCCATTTACTCTGTTTCTTTGATTTGTTATGATTTGATTTGTCCTTTGATTATGGTAGAAGTTGTGCACTCAGTAGTAGAGGGTAAAGCTTTAGAAGTGGCTTCAGCTGGCAGCATTTCTCTGCCCTGGGGATATTTGGCAATGTCTGGAAACTTTTTTTTTTTTTTTACATCTCAATGTGTGTCCTATTTATTTAGGCTCTTCGTACATACCTTATGTCAGACTTTATCCTTAAGTATTTATTTTTCCAATACTTTATCCTTAAGTATTTATTTTTAATACTATCATAAGTAGTTTTTTACATTTCAATTTATAATTGTCAATTCTACCTTATAGATATACAGTTGATTTTTATTATTATTTTTTATTGTTGGGGATTCATTGAGGGTACAAAGAGCTAGGTTATACTGCTTGCATTTGTTAGGTAAAGTCCCTCTTATAATTGTGTCCTGGTCCCAAGAGATATGCCGCACACCTTGATCCCTTGTCCCCTTCCTACCTTCCCCCTCTCCACTCCCCCACTCTCCCACCCTATCATGTACTAGCAAAATTGTCCTCATATCAGAATTGAGTACATTGTTTTCCTCCTTCTCCATTCTTGTGATGCTTTGCAAAGAAGACTGTGTTTCAACTCCATCCAAATTAATACAAAAGATGTAAAGACACCACTTTTTTAGTGGCTGAATAGTATTCTGTGGTATACATATACTATAGCTTGTTAATCCATTCCTGGATTGGTGGGCATTTAGGTTGTTACCACAATTTGGCAATTGTAAATTGAGCATCAATAAACAATCTAGTTCAAATGTTCTTATGATAAAATGATTGTTATGTTATGATGTTCTTATGATAAAATGATCTTCTGGGTAGATGCCCAGTAATGGGATTGCAGGATCAAATGGGAGATCTAGTTTGAGTTCTTTGAGGATTCTTCATACTTCCTTCAAAAAAGGTTATATTAGTTTGCAATCCCACCAGCAATGTAAAAGCATTCCCTTCTATCCACATCCATGCCAACATCTGCAGCTTTGAGACTGTGATGTGGGCCATTCTCACTGGGTTAGGTGATATCTCAGGGTGGTTTTGATTTGCATTTCTCTTATAATTAGGGACAATGGGCATTTTTTCATGTATTTGTTAGCCATTCATCTGTCTTTACAGAAGATTCTAATCATCTCACTTGCCCATTGATATAAGGGATTGTTGGCTCTTTTTATGTTGCTTAATTTGAGTTTTCTGTAGATCCTAGTTACCAAGCTTTTGTCTGATTTATAATATGTAATTCAGCACAGGGTCTTGGTATCAGAAAACGTGGTCACACAGATTCCATGTAACTCTGAATTCCTAATGCCTAGGAAAATGAAGTGAAATTAAAAGGCAGTGCCACATAGTAGAAAGAGAATTAGCTTTGTAGTTTAATGAGCCATTTGTCAACTTTGTGAGCTAGGCAAGTTTCTTAATTTCTGAGCCTCTGTATCTGTAAAATATGAGTAAAACCAAATTTTCAAGACTATTTAAAAAATGGAGAAAATTTTCATGAAGAACCTTTACATAGTAGGTTCTCAACAAATACAGTCATTATCAATATGAGCTTAATTTATATTGAGCAAATGTGCTTTAATTATCATAGTCAAAAGTTCATATCAATAAATTTGCAAATTGAAATCCTTGTAGACTATAGGTTTCCATTTTAGTTCAGTACATTTAGGAATGAATGTATGCCTTCACATAAGAGAAACACACACACACAAAAATCTGTTTTCCTCTTTCTAAAAATGTAAAAGAAGACCGGAAAACAAAACAAACAACTTCAAGAACACTGTAAAACCTTTGTGAAGGAGGCTATAGTATATTGTACTCTGTCATAATTATAGATACATATCATGCTATAGAAACCCTATTGCAGCAATTCTCAACCTGTGGGTCACGACCCCTTTCTTCCATTTGTAACAGCATGGCAATTAGGAGGTTTGAGAACCACTGACCTATTGGCCACTGACCTAAACCGCTATAGACCTTGCTGAAAGGTATGTCCAAAAAGGGAGGAGGAAAATGAAGAAAGTTTGCGATTATGAGAGCCAAGGGGACATAGAATATCAGGGTGAAAGGCATTTTTATACATGGGTCATTATGAAAGTTTTGAGATACACAAAAATCAAGAAACGTAAAACCCACGTGGATGGAAACAAATGAAGCCCTCCCAGCAATATCAACAAGCAGAGCAAGTTGAAACTTGCATGGGTGAATCAAAATGGATGCTGCTCTGTTTCTTGGAAGTGAAGTAATGGACCGTAACACAGTCTTAAAACGTTTGTAATGACTATGTACTACCATTATTAAATGTATGACACCTTGTAAGTTAAGTGCATACATTAGCTTCTTTAATCCATGCAGAGGTAGGCACTCTTATTCTTCTATTTATAGGTATGAAAATTGAATCTTGGTTCATCTTGCAAGGGTACAAGTGAATCTTTCTATGAGTAGAATATGAATGTTTTGACATAATAACTAAGAAAGTTACATGAAGGCTATGTTAACCAGTTTGATGGAAGTGTCTTGGATTTTCTATGAAAACACCACACTGTACCCCCAAAGTGCATCAATGTACACAGTTACCATTCAATAAAAAAAAAAAAAAAAGAAAATTGAATCTTAAAATGTCTCTTGGGACATTGGAACAAGATACAAGTTGTTATGAGTTGTCTCAGTAGAATTGTAGTGACAAAAGTTAGGTTACGGGTGGCACATATATTATAAAAGATAATTATAGAAAACTCTGAAGAAGTTTGATTACAAAAATGAAGGGGATGTGGAATACAGGGACCATTTGTAGAAGACTAATTTAGATTTGGGCATGTTTTAATGTCAGTGAGGACTTAGTGGACAGGAAAAATTTGAAGCTAAGAAGAAAAAGATCATTGATGGATTAAATCCCTCAAGGGAGAGTTGCTACTGAAATTCGGTTTACAAGAGCGGAAATGAGCTCTCTTGTAAGAGAAAAGAGAGAGCCCCCTTTTCTTTGTTACAGGAAAGAAGAGGGAAAATGTAGGCCCACACATGTGGTGACATTTGTGAATTTCTAGGTACAAAGTTGAGGGTGTTGTGTTCTATGCCTCACTTTCCCTTACCTACCATATTCTGTATGTCCTAGACAAATTTCACTGTCTACTTTGAAGTTCCCTCAAATTTATCCTTTATTTCTCCTTTTAAAAACACTACCAATAGTGAGATCCATCAATAATCTAGACTATTTCTCCGGTGTAGTTAAACTTTTGTGAGATCCATCTTTTTGTGAGATCCATCTTTTTGTGAGATCCATCAATAATCTAGACTATTTCTCCGGTGTAGTTAAACAACCTTAAAGCAGCCAATCGCTCATCAATTATTATAGGATAAAGTCCAGATTTATCATGTAATTTTTGAGATAATTCACCTTCTGTTTAAGAGGTAAACTTATATTTTTGTTTCCCTATTTCTGTTTTCCAATCCCATTAGCAAGAGTATGGAGAGGATTATGAAAGGCTGGGGAAGACAGCAGGTTTAGAGAAAGATCCAAGTTGAGTTTTAGCTTGTACCACTTATAGCTGTCTCTTCAGGCAGATCACCAAAGAGGAGATGAGGAACTTGAAACTGTGAAGGAAAGTGTGCTTTAAGTGATTCATTAACTGGAGTGTCCATGCTAAATAAAAAATTGAATAAGGTTCTTAAAATGCTGGTAAATAAGGGGCTCACAGGGATTTCATGGTGTTTGAAAAACCGTCACAATGAGAGTGAGGGCATGAAACTGCTCAATTAACTGGATTATGGGAGTTTGCAATTCAAGAGTTTGAATAGTTGTTGCTGATAAAGAAGAACAACTTGAGAGGGGTGAGAGCATCAGAGAGAGCTGCCAGAGTGCAGTAAGGTCATGAGAATTGATGTCATGGATATAAGAGAATGAGGTTTCAAATGAGCTTTAACCCTCAACTCACCCAGAATAAATGTGGTGTTGGGCAGTGGACATGAAAGGAGCTTGTCATCTAGGAACAGACCCTCAGTGACTACGTATAGATTTATGACCAGAGATAACATGACAAGAAGAGGTAGATGATGACACATTCTAATTGCATGTGCTTCAAGAGTAGTAATATGTTGGTGGGAGTATAAATGTTTTTAATTTATTTTATTTATTTATTTTTGAGACAGAGTCTCATTCTGTTGCCCTTAGTAGAGTGCCATGGCATCACAGCTCACAGCAACCTCAGACTCTTGGGCTTAAGTGATTCTCTTGCCTCAGCCTCCCAAGTAGCTGGGACCATAGGTGCCTACTACAGTGCCTGGCTATTTTTTGGTTGTAGTTGTCATTGTTGTTCGGCAGGCCTGGGCCGGGTTCATACCAACCAGCCCTGGTATATGTGGCCAGTGCCCTAACCCCTGAGCTAAAGGTGCCGAGCCTATAAATGTTTTATGAGCTGAGATATATATTAAGTGTTGGTGGGGGAGAGAAGGGATGAAGGAAGTTACCGATACTCAGGAAATAGTATGCCAGGTGATACATGAACCATACCTTGTTTGGTCCATACTACAGTCCTCTGAGATTGAGTCTAATATCTTCATTTTGCAGAAGAGTAAACTGAGGTTCAGGGAGATGAATTGCCTTTATTTTTTAATAGTTCATAAGTGGTAGGACTAGAAATACATCCTGGCAAGGTGGAAGAAATATGCAGTATTATATATTAGAGGGATGCTTTATGAAAGAGAATGTGTTACATTCTCTCTTAGGATGCTAAGTTACTATGAGCCTAAGATAGTGGGCTTTATTAAATATTAGTTGAATTAATCTATTTTGATAGGTCTTTCATTTTCCGATCTTTCCCATGTGTCCCATTTATTCCATGTACTTTTATATTCCCTACTGAAGCCCGAATACTGATCCACGGATAAGATGACAGATTCGTTGCCGTCTTCTTCATTCTTTTCTGATTTTGGGCTGCTGTTGTATTTGGAGGAGCTAAACAAAGAGGAGCTAAATAAATTCAAGTCACTCCTAAAGGAGACCACAGAACCTGGGCGCTGCCTAATACCCTGGACTGAAGTGAAGAAGGCCAGGCGGGAGGATCTGGCCAACTTGATGAAGAAATATTATCCAGGAGAGCAGGCCTGGACTGTAACTCTCAGAATCTTTGGCAAGATGAACTTGACCCATCTGTGTGAGAGAGCAAAAGCAGAAATCAACTGTGAGTGATGCTAGGGGCAAATATGGGGGTTGGCAGGAGGAAGTGTTTCCTGGAGCCCATTGGTATGATTCTGTTAATATAAGCGGGACTTAGGCATTAAATCATTCTGTAGAACACAAACTCCATGGTGGTCTTGTATATCATGAGCACGTTAGATCATCTGAGGAACTCTAAAGAGACTGGCAAGTTTTGAGTACTGTTACTCAGCCTTGCTGCCTATTTGGGGGCAATTTATCCATCTTGTACCAAATCATTATCAAAGGAATTGCATGATATAAATGTACTACATTGAACAATTTTTTTGCCTTAACTAAAAATCATAAATCAGGTTAAATTTTAAGTAATCTTGGCTCGGCACCTGTGACTCCAGTGGCTAGGGCGCCAGCCACATACACCTAAGATGACAGGTTCAAATCTAGCCTGGGCTGCCAAACAACAATGACGGCTGCAACCAAAAAAATAGCCAAGCGTTGTGGTGGGCGCCTGTGGTCCCAGCTACTTGGGAGGCTGAGGCAGAAGACTGGCTTGAGCCCAGGAGTTGGCGGTTGCTGTGAGCTGTGATGCCACGGCACTCTACCCAGGGGGGCAGCTTGAGGCTCTGTCTCAAAAAAAAAAAAAAAAAAAAAATTTCAGGAATTTCAAATATAACTTAACGTATTTGCTGAAATATGAGGAATGAGCTAAAAATGATTAAAGGATATAAGCCAAGCCAGTATTTTTAGTCATTCCCAAGTGTGAACTTTTGAAGACACTTAAAATTTCTTACTCATTTACAAGGCTTTCCAACTACAAAATATATATCCATTATCTCCTTTGAGCCTCAACATGTCTCTTTGATGTCAACAGGAACTGAGAATTCTATTGAAACTGAGGCTTATATGCAGTACTTGCAGTAGAATTATAAGGGGTTTGTGTCAGGGGAATGTAGCAAGAAGTCTCCTACCTCGGTGTTGTTTGTATCATACTACTTCTCCCCTCCACTAAGCTTGTTAGAGTCTGAGGCTCTGTTGCACTAATTTTCTTAAACCCATATGGTCATAGAACTGAACTACTGAGGAGAATGCTGGCCTCTCCTCTGGCCATATTACCAAAGTGCTTCTTAGTTTTAGTAAATCTCATGGTCTTCTTGGAAACCATTACAGGGGCAGCTCAGAGCACAGGCCCAGAGGGTGCCACAGCCGGAGAGACACAGGACGATCAGAAGGCAGGGCTGGGTGAGTAGTAAGCTTTTGTCAGATTCAGGAGGTATTTAAACTTTTGAAGCAGGACAGGGTGTTTATCTATGCAATGCTTATTCACTTCTACTACCCCACCTGTTCCCTGAATATGATTCAAAGAGAATCAACAGACTGGCTCTCTGGTCAGGGTCAGAATTTGGGCCATGTTAAATCAGGGCATAAAGAGAACAGTATTGGGAAATGCCTGGTCAAAAGTTGACAGTTTTATGCACAAAAGTATATTCATGTTTGTGTTTACGGACTTAACACATTTTTACCCTTCCATTGGAGAAGGTGCTCTGAGTTCCAGGAGTGGAGATCAACAAGTCCACATAAAACCTAGAACCAGATCTCAGTTTTCATTTAATTCAATTTCCATTCCCTCACTTTGTTTTGAATTCTAAAAAGTTTAACTCCAGTTTCTATAAATAGAACTATAGTAAAAAGAAAACTGGACCAGGTAAGAAACTTTTATTATTAACCCAGTTATACTGCTTTCTAATAGGGCACATTATTTAATTAAAGAAATAATTGAGAACTTGCTGTATCTCAAACACTGACAAATAAACATATTTTAAAACTTTGAATATAACTTCATGTTCTGACTTTAATTTGTGATTTGGTAAGGAATTTATGTTTGTGGTATTAGAGGAAACTAATGGCTATTAGTTTTTGTGATTTTATTATTTCAAACCTAGTGGTTATTTCCCTCATATGTGCACATATTTGGACACAGATAGCTAATTAAAGGTCTCTAATTTATTCCTTGAAAGTTTGTGATAAAAGAAATCTGTACTTATTATAGTAACTTTGGACAGTAAGTACCACAATGAATTACTGATAACGCCTCTCTCTGTGTTAACACCACACAATTTTAATTATTGTAGTTCCATGATGCTTTAGTTTTTGGTAAATGGTATTGCCCTCTTCCCTTCCTGGCCAGTCATGATTTTTGTTCTTAAAATTTTTTAGGCTATTGTTTGTTACTTTATTTATATCTTTGTTGTTAAACCTCACATAAGCAAAATAAGATTCAAATATAATTAAAGCATATAAAGTGAGTTTTTCACTCGCTCCATTTTCCATCCCCAGTCCTGCCATTTGACCAACATTAACATTTTGATGCATATCGTACAGATTTTGAGATATGTAAAGTTCATTGTTTTCTAATACGGGGTTATATTGTACATCTTTCCCTGAAGCTTTATTTATTTATTTATTATTATTATTTTTTTTGGTTATAGCATAGACTATTTTTTGGATCTTCGTAAATACAGTTGTACCTTATTTTATTCAAAAGTTACAAAATATTCAATTTTATGATTGTATTTTTTCATTTTTTTATTCAAATATATTTGACACCATGTGTGCAAGGAGATGTATTAGACACTGGAGATGCAATGATGAGCTACAGATGTGTCTCTAACCAAGCGCATCATTTCTTTAAAAAGTAAATATACAAATTATGATTTGTGACATGTGCCGTGAATGAAAAATATACTGTGTTTTGAGAATATATGAGAGAACTATTCTAATGTTGGGGTTCAGAGAAGGCTTCCCTAAGATCATGTCATTTAAATGGAGATCTAAAGAAATAACAAGACCTAACCAGGTAAAGATGAACATATTTTCTTTCTGTTTAGATCCTTAGGAATTCTTTTTCTTCAGAATATTCTTTAGGCTATGCTATAATGTTTATTTCTATTAACTTTCTTCTTGTATAGTCTATTTTGGTCTATAGATTCCCAGCTCTCTTAGTTTTGTCCCTGTTATTGTTAATTGTTGTCTCTGTTCTTAATTTTAATTTGTATTACAACTCTGTCATCATTTTTCATTGTGGAAGAAAGAAATATTTCTACAACGAATATTTTTATTTTCTATCACAAATAGAAATTTGTTTTTTTTTTTTCATTTGAATTCTGCTTATTTGATTTACATTACGTTTAAAATATAAGCCAGCTTTGATTTTGGACTATATTATTTCTTATTTCCAAGTTTAATGTTCTTAACATTGTAATTCATAGCATTGTTTTGATCAAATATATCTTTGTTTCTGTGGGCTTTTTCCTCTGGTCCATTCTAACTGACTTAGGTGATAGAACAGAATACAGAATTCAAATAAAGGAAAAATTTGGCATCGTATGGGATAGGAACTCTTTGCTTGGAAAACCTGAAGACTTCCATCAGGGAATTTCTCAAGGTCAAAAACTATTGGAACATTTGTTTGATGTGGATGTAAAAACTGGTGAGCAGCCACAGGTGGTGGTGCTCCAGGGAGCTGCTGGAGTTGGGAAAACAACCTTGGTGAGAAAGGCAATGTTAGATTGGGCAGAGGGCAATCTCTACCAGCAGAAGTTTGCCTATGTTTTTTATCTCAGTGGGAGAGAAATCAACCTGATGAAAGAGAGAAGCTTTGCTCAATTGATATCACAGGACTGGCCCAGCATAGAAGGCTCCATTGACAGGATCATGTCCCAGCCAAGTAGCCTTCTCTTTATTATTGATAGCTTTGATGAACTGAACTTTGCTTTTGAGGAACCTGAGTTTGCACTGTGTAAAGACTGGACTCAAGAACATCCAGTGTCCTTCCTCATAAGTAGTTTGCTGAGGAAAGTGATGCTCCCCGAGTCATCACTATTGGTGACATTGAGACTCACAGCTTCTAAGAGACTAAAACCTTTGTTGAAGAGTCACTACCATTTTGTAGAACTACCAGGAATGTCTGAGGATGCAAGAAAGGAGTGTATTTACCAATTTTTTGAAGATGAGAAGTCGGCCATGAATGCATTCAGTTCCCTAAGAAACAATGAGATGATTTTTAGCATATGTCAAGTCCCCTTAGTGTGCCGGCTCATTTGTACTTGTCTGAAGCAGCAAATAGAGAAGGGTAGCAATGTCTCATTGACCTGCCAGACCACCACAGCTCTGTTTACCTGCTATATCTGTAGTTTGTTCACAGTGATAGAGGGACACTTTCCTAGGCTGCCCAGCCAAGACCAGCTGAGCAGCCTGTGCCACTTGGCTGCCAAAGGAGTATGGACTATGACATATGTGTTCTACAGAGAAGATCTCAGAAGGCACGGGTTAACTAAATTGGATGTCTCAATTTTTCTGGACATGAATATTCTCCAAAGGGACCCAGAGTATGAAAACTGCTTTGTGTTCATTCACCTACATGTTCAGGAGATTTTTGCAGCTATGTTCTATGTGTTGGAAGGCAGTCAGAAAGCCAGGGGGCATTCCTTCCAGCCTTTTGAAGACATAACGCTGTTACTTGAAAGCAAAAGTGATGAAGACTCCCATTTGACACAGATGAAGTGCTTTTTGTTTGGCCTTTTGAATGAAGATCTAGCAAAACAACTGGAAAAAACTTTAAACTGTAAAATGTCACTGGAGATAAAATCAAAGGTCCTTCAGTGGCTGGAAGCATTAGGAAACAGTGAAAGTTCTCCACCACAGTTGGAATGTCTGGAGTGGTTTCATTATCTGTATGAGACTCAAGATGAAGCATTTGTAAGCCAGGCAATGAAGTATTTCCCAAAGGTTGTTATTAACATTTGTGGGAAGACTCATTTATTTGTATCTTCGTTCTGCCTCAAGCACTGCCAATGTTTGCAGACCATCAAACTGTCTATAACTGTGGTATTTGAGAAGAAGATGTTAAACACAAGCCTCCCAGCTGAAACTTGGTAAGTGTGTTAGGTTAGTTCTCCGGAAGTAGCCCATGGAGAAGTGAAGGAAGTAGATTTTGTTGGAGGGATGAGTTGGTTAGCTGAGGTTCAGCTGGGATAACCCTTCAGAGTTGTTCTACCTTGAGGCAGGGAGGCCAGGCATTTAAACCCCTATTGACCAGTAGTGATTGCTGGTGCAAAATGGACAAAAACTTCTCAGAGGTGGCTTTCTTGGCCTGAAGGCAATTCCAGGAGAGGAACTGGGCTGAGACCTCTCAGCTGTCAACTTTCCCAACAACTTTAATCCTCCCAACAGCACTCTAGTCCTTAGAGAGAATGTGATATAGCACACACATCAATTACAGTAACATATTTAATTTCTAAAAATAATGTCCTCTAGAAGAATGAGGAACCAGACATGTCTCTCTGAACCTGGTGTACTATCATCTATTTTTATTATATTTCTCAGAACTTTACTGACCTAGCTCACCTTCCTCTTCACCAAGACATAGGTCAATCTTTACTTTATAGTTCATGAAAGGTTTCAGCCCTTTAATGCCTAACTGGAGACAGCCAGAGGTTGGTAAGAAATAGGTTCTGAATGAATATTTTTAAAAGAAGAAATGAACCTTCAGCATTTCATGTGTATTATTCTATCCTATTCCCTTCCTCAAGTTTTCTTTGTTAACTATTCATCTAAATATAGGGAAAGAATTGAACTACAGAATTCGCTTTAAGATTTAACTAAAATTTGTTGAAGGCTCACTATGTGCTAGTAAACTGGATACTTAACATATCCATTCTATTTTAAAAAAGATGTGCTTGAATCCAGGGCATTAGAATGTCTTTCATGCCTAAGATAATATAACCCCAGTGGCAACCGTATCTTAATTTAGTTTAAAGATCACAACATAGAGAGAGAGGTTTATCAAGAAAGTAAGTATACTGTTTTTGATTCAAACACACATCAAATAATAGCTAATATTTACTGTGTACTTGCCACATATCTGACAGTCTTCTAAGTCCCTGAATTCATTTAGTCTTCCAACAGTCTTGTGAAGGAACTGCAGTTATTTCCATTTTTCTTATGAAAAAAGTAAAGTACCAAGAAGGTATCCTGAGGTCACACATCTGATAAATCCTTTGTTTGCTAGCTTTACCAGGCTGTCTTATTGCCATTGCATACAACTGAAGAAATATTCCTCTCTTTTAAGCACGTACATTTCATTTTTCTCTTAACTATGGGAGTAGAACTTATGGGCAGGGGCTACCCTGATTGGGGGGTTGTGAATAATTGTTAGTTATTTTTCTTAATTCTGACTTGGGCATTCTATTTTAAAAAGATGTGCTTAAATCCAGGGCATTAGAATGTCTTTCATGCCTAAGATAATAGTAAATGTTGGAAAGGTATTCTGGCCACTGCTAGATTCCCTCATCTTTGTTGTAGAGTAGTTTTTTCTTCCTTTCTTTTTTTTTTTTTTTGGCCGGGGCCAGTTTTGTACCTGCCACCTCTGGTATATGGGGCCAACGCCCTACTCCTTTGAGCCACCAGCACTGCCCTTTGTTGTAGAGTAAAACACTAGAGTTGGCATTGCTGCTAAAATTAAAAAGGCGCCTGAGAACTCAGTGTGCTAGAAGAGACAGTGTAGGCGACTTCAGTTTCTTCTACCACATAAGTACATTGTAAACTTTACAAGGGCAGGATCTCTGTCTTGTTTACCATTTTGTCTACAAAGCACTTGAATGTTTGAATGAATAATTTCTTGTTCACACAAATTTAAGACCTCCAGTGATTGCAACTCACTCTGCAGTGTCCTTCATTCCAATGTAAGGTATGGGAACCAGTATTGAGTAGTTATAATATATATAAGGCAACACACTAGACTTTCACATATTTTAATACATACAATAGATATTGTTAGGAACACTTACCACATGAGACAGTTGCTAAACATTTTTTATAGATTGCTTTATTGAATCTGCACAGTATTTCTAAAGAATGGATACTGTTACCTTCATTTTTCAAGATGATGAAGCTGAGGCTCAGGTTGGTTAGTAAATTTGTCCAAATCACCTACTGTAGTTAGTGGCAAAGCTGAGTTGTGACATTGGCTGCTCCACTGTAGAGCTTATGCTTATAATCAGTAGGCTATCCTTAGGTGCATCTCTGTTACTCATTATTTATCTATAATGAGCCTGTTAATGATATACCTAATAATTAAATCATCCAGTATTTTAAAGCTTACCAAGTGCTTTTGTGTCCCTACTAAAATAGACCATTAAGCCTGCAAACCCTGTGAAGGGAGGTTTTCTTCATTTTATATATAGAATTGATTTGACTTGCTCAATATAACATAGCTAGTAAGTAGTAGGCTTGGGGCTCCAAGCCTGTGGTTTTTAATTTATACCACATTATATTTAATGCCTACCCACTAATCTTTAAGCTTTTTTTTTATGTTTGCTTATATAGTATTTTTCTTCTTGATATTGGCTCTTCGAGTATTTGGAGTCTTCTCTCTTGTCACTTGGAACTCTTCCTCCAAAGTAAAGCCTCTCTGGTTTTTATTTTCTGTGTGTTGAGGGTGTGGGTAGGAGGTTAGGGAGCTATTGGGTGAATAAAGCATCTGGAGAGCCCAGAGGAAGACTTGGTAGATTGTGTCCATGATAGAGCTGCACTGGATGGTCTTACAGAGCAACTTAGTTTTACCTCATACCATCTTCTCATGGTTGCCTGGGCTAAAATACATTCACTGGTCTTTTCTTTTTAAAAATTGTTTAGGCAAAGTGATGTTGATCGCATTACTCATTACTGGCAAGAGCTCTGTTCTGTGCTTCATACAAATGAAGACTTGAGAGAATTGGAGTTGTGCCATAGCAACCTTGATAAATTAGCAATGAAGATCTTTAATCAAGAACTAAGGCACCCAAAGTGTAAACTACAAAAACTAAGGTAAGTCAGACTTGAGAAAATTGAATGGAGTTATTCAAGCTTCTTTCTTTGTCTCACCTTCTACTTGTTAGGGGAAGCCAACAGTAAACAAATACTTAAAGGCCATTGTATAAAATCCTGGAAGTGGATGGAAATGACTGGGGCTGTGGAAGTTTTACTAACTTGTTTTGGGAAAGATTCCACAGAGTGTACTAGCTGTTGACATAGATTTTTCAGACTTGATTCGGAATTTTCTAGCTGAAGAGCACAGTATTGAGATAGTCTCCGCAGGTCAATAAAGCATGTTCAAAGACATGTTCTGGAGCTACTCTTTTTTCTTAATTTTTTCTACTAAGGAATAATTTACACTTCATAAAATACACAGATATTAAATGTTCAGTTTGTTGAGGTTGGTGGTGGTGGTTGTTTTTGAGACAGCATCTCACTCTGTCACCCTGTGTAGAATGTCATGATATCCTAGCTCACAGCAACCTCAAACTCTTGGGCTTGAGCAATCCTCTTGCCTCAGCCTCCTAAGTAGCTGGAACTACAGGCATGTGCCACCACATCCAGCTAGTTTTTCCATTTTTAGTATAGATGGGTTCTTACCCTTACTCAGGCTGGTCTTGAACTCCTGAGCTTAAGCAATCCACCCACCTCTGCCTCCCAGAGTGTTAGGATGACAGGTATGAGCCACTGTGCCTAGCCCAGTTGGTTGACTTTTGAAAAGTGTATAAACATCTATAAAACCAGCACCCAAAACAAGATAGAAAATATTTCCATCACCTCAGTGAGTTTCTTTGTACCCCTTTCTGTTCAGTCCTCTTACCCCATCCAGTCCCAGAGGCAGTCATTTTCTAATCTGTCACCACAGATCAGCTTTCTCTTCTTGGAAATCAATTTTAGAATGATTCATATAATATGTATTTTGTGTGTGTATCCATCTTCTTTCACTCAACAAAATGTTTTCTAAAATTTATTCATGTTTAATGTTTCAATAGTTTCTTTTTTATTGTTGATCAATATTCTGTTGTAGGAATATGCTTCAATTTATTTATTCATTCTTTTGTAACACCAGTTTTTAGCCATTATGAATAAGGCCACTATGAATATTCTTCACATGTCTCTTTTGTGATATGTTTTCATCTCTTGAGTTAATACATGGGAATGGAATTGCTAGTTTGTAGATGTATGTTTAACTTCTCAAGATGTTGCCATACTGTTAGCCAAAGTGGTTGTACCATTATATTGTCCCACCAGCAGTAGTTCCAACTCATCCTCATCCTTGCCAACATTTGCTGTTTTCCATTTTTTCCAAATTTTATTTTATTATAATTTGATTTGGGATACTCTATCACTTTTTAACATTTGCTTATTTATATTGTCCTTTACCCTCTTGTCTATTGGCTCTCCTAGGAGCTAGAATAGATCCTATTTTCCTTTGCATTTTTTAACCTATCAATGAGCCCAAGGTCCATTTGGTACTTAGAAGTAGTACAGTAGAATCTCCATAGTTGACCACCTCCTTAAGTTGATCTCATTTTCATAGGTACATGTGGTACATGTCCAGTCTATCAGCACAGAAGGCCTAGTTGCCTATGTTTGTTGGCCACCTCTTATGTTGACCAATGTGTTACAGTCCTTTGGGTGGTCAGCTTAACAGGTTCTACTGTATATACTGAATGCTGAACAAATGATAGATCTTTGTTTCCTTTAGCACTAAAATAGGTATTCTTTGGGTGGAGGGGGGTCAGGCTGTTCACCAAATCTTTTCCAGAATCTGGATTTTTTAATGACTAAAATAGGTTGGTCTTGCATAGGGAGATAGAAAGGCAATTCCATCTGTTGCTATGGTTAAGCCATTCCTAGAAGTCTTTTTTTCACCCATCTGTAAACATCTCCTTTACGTAGCCCTGTCACTGAATGTCACTAATCCAATGGACAATAGTCAATGCCTTATTTGGAGGTATATGGCTTCCTCTTTCAGAATATAAGAGTCCCTTGGGGGATAAAACCATGATAACTATTCTTAGTCTTTGCTCCCTTTATGTAGTTCCTTTTCCCTAACAAGCAAGATTGTGCTTTAGTGTATATTTACTGAGTACCTTAGGTATTTTTACTAGATGAAGATGGTTAGTGCACAGTGGGTAAAATCTTTATTTTCTTGTGTGTGCTTGGCTAGGGGCACAGGGAGTAAGGATGGGGATCGGGGGTGGGTAGAAAGGAGGGGAAAGTTGCATTACAAAGGGAGGTTTTGAACAGTTAATGAGCACTGTACAGGCATTGGGGGCTAGCAGAGGCACTATAGAAGAATCAGAAGTATTTAACATTGAGTTAGGAGATAGAAAATAGGAAAGAAAATTGGCAAGATTTATCCTACTTGATATTTTGTTTTGGCTACCTCTTTTTATTTAACAGAGTCCACAGGTGATGGCCTATTTTGCAATAATGTGTTTTGCTCTTGATGCACATCTAATAATTGATTATTTAAAAGATTTAGATATTGTAAATAAATGTTGTTACTGCATATGTGGAATGGCTCTGATAATTTCTGAAAGGTGTAAACAGTGACACCCAGAGATGAGGCCACAGAGATGTTCAGGCCAGGTTTATTGAAAGGGGAGGGTGACCCACCTGGGCAGTGCGAAGGTGGTGGGTGTGCCCAAGGGACAGTTAGATGGGGCTGTGGGGGGTAGCCACATTTGACAGGTTGCTTGTCAGGTTAGGGTCTTTTCACTGGTACTTCTGGGAGTGGGGATAGCTAGATCCTTTGTGCCTTTATTTTAGAAGGAGAGAAGGAAGATGGGAAGGGGGAAAAGGTTTGTGTGGGACTACATTAGGCCCCGCAAAAATTTTGGGGAGTTATTCTTGGGATGAAGAGATAAGAGGCTCCTTTTCTGCCTTTCCTTATATTCACTTTCTTTTCCTTTAATGTAAGAAAAAAAAGTTTAGAGTATCAGTCTTTGGGATATAAATGGAAGTCGAAATTGTAAGCCTATTGTTTTTCTAAATAATGTCTTAAAGATCAGATTTATGATTTGACCTGGAATCTGAGAAATCCAGAGTAAGATAAGAGATGAGAATAGAGGCTCAGCGCCTGTGGCTCAAGTGGCTAAGCCACCAGCCACATACACCTAAGGTGGCAGGTTTGAATCCAGCTCAGGCCCACCAAACAACAGTGACGGCTGCAACCAAAAAATAGCTGGGCATTGTGGCGGGCACCTGAGGTCCCAGCTGCTTAGGAGGCTGAGGTAGGAAACTTGCTTGAGCCCAGGAGTTGAAGGTTGCTGTGAGCTGTGATGTCACAGCACTCTACCCAGGGGGATAGCTTGAGGCTCTATCTCAAAACAACAACAACAAAAAAAAGAGATGAGAATAGGATAAAAGAATATTCATATCATATGCAAGTATTAGATTAGAAAAGAAAGATTCTATGATCATGGACAAGGATGATTTTGTAATTCCTCCTGTATATCTTTCTTCCAAAGGTTGAGTTTTGTCACTTTCCCTGTAACTGCTTGTCGGGGTATCTCTAGTTCTTTGACTCATAACAAGAATCTAATGCATCTTGACCTGAAAGGGAATGATATAGGGGATAATGGAGTCAAGTTATTATGTGAAGCTTTGAAACATCCAGAATGTAAACTACAGAAACTGAGGTAAGTCTTGAGTTTTTTTTAATGAAAATTTAGACTTTTTTTCTGTCAATATAGATTCTAACAGCCTGGCCTTACTGTTCACAGGGCTTCCCTAAATCTACTCTTGTTATATAGAGTAGCAAGGATCAGTAGAATCAGGCTGATTACCTCCTGGGAGGATGTCTCATTCCTCCCATCCCCCCACTGAAGAGTTCTCATTGTATAGTTCTGAGCCTTCATCTCTTCAATCCAGGGGAAAAAATGAGAGAAGACCAAGAATTTATAAACATTTAACACTTTTCATATTTAAGCATTGGAATAGATTCACTGGGTCTTTAAACTCTTGTAGAAAAGAAGGCACAAATGCTAACTAGGAACAGTGCTAGGACAGGCTCAGTTTTACTTGATTTCTGATAGTGAGTTCTTCTTAATCTATAACCACAGCTCAGTGACCAGGCCAGAGAGTTGACAAAGAGCAGTGTGGCAGTTGTCAACTGTCAAGGAACTTGCATGCTATCACACACTATTGATCTTAGTGGTGACCGGCTGATTATTCTTTCTCTATGAATATGAGGGGATTACAATCATTCATATTGTGTATCAGGTTTTAAGAACTCATAGTCCAATGAAAGGCAATTAAATCAGTAGCTTACAAAACTAAAACAAAATAAATTATTACAGTAAATTTTACTTTGGAAGTTTTTGTAATTCCTGGGCTCAGTTTCCAGGTGAGTGATACATGAAGGGCCTTGGTAGGTCTGTATTTATGGGGAGTAAATTATACTCCATGTGTAGGGAAAATACCTGAAATCGAAATAAGACCTCATTTGAATTTTTAAAAATACTTAATTAGTTTTTTATAAAATGGAATTAAATTTACTGATAGACGGTCTGGAAAGTTGGATAATTCTTGGACATGGATTGAGTTCAGTTGTCAGTAGGCCATGTCAGAGTTAGAGGGGTCTCTCTTGTTTAGACTGTTTCAAACTCCTGAGCTCAGGCAATCTACCCACCTTGACCTCCCAGAATGCTAGGATTACAGGCTTGAGCCACTGCACCTGGCAATGTTGTCTGTTTCTAACTTAATTGGTGGTTATTTATTACCCTTCAGATTTTCCTCCAAAACATATGCTTAAACTATGAAATTCAAAAAGTTTAGACATTTAAAATATCCTTATTCAAGGGAATACATTTGGCATACTCCATTATATAATTTCCAGTACGTTAACTTAACCTGGGATTATAGGAAATAGATTTCTTTCTTTCTTTCTTTCTTTTTTTTTTTTTTTTTTGAGACAGAGTCTGACGTTGCCCAGGCTAGAGTGCCATGGCATCAACCTCCCTCACAGCACCCTCAAAGTCCTGGGTTCAAGTGATCCTCCTGCCTCACCTCCCTAGTAGTTGGAACTACAGGCATCCACCACAACACTTGGATAATTTTTTTCTATTTTTAGTAGAAATGGGGTCTCCCTTTGCTTAGCTGGTCTCCAACTCCTGAGCTCAAGCAATCCACCTATTCAGCCTCTGAGAGAGCTAGGATTACACGTGTGAGCCACCACACCCAGCCTTCTCAAAACATTTTGAAGAGCTCTATGTGCACCTCTTCAGCTTCTCTTTCTCTTTTACTTATTATTGGAAACTTTTTTTTTTTGAGACAGTCTCACTTTGTAGCCCTTGGTAGAGCGCTGTGGCATCACAGCTCATAGCAACCTCCAGCTCTTGGGCTTAGACAATTCTCTTTCCTCAGCTTCCCAAGTAGCTGGGACTACAGGCACCTGCCACAACATCTAGCTATTATTTTGTTGCAGTTTGGCTGGGGCCGGGTTTGAACCTGCCACCCTTGGTATATGGGGCCAGCGCCCTACTCACTGAGCCATAGGCGCCTCCCCAGGAAACTATTTTCTTTATAATTTATTTCTGTTTTCATTCTTAAGGACTATTCCTCAGAAAACATGAGTAGGCTTTCATGAATAAATTAACTCACCAGTTACAGTTTTTTTTGGAGACAGAGTCTCACTTTGTCTCCCTTAGTAAAGTGCCGTGGCATCATAGCTCACACACCAACCTCAAACTCTTAGGCTAAGCAATTCTCTTGCCTCAGAGAATTGAACCGGTGAGCTAAGGCAATCCACCCACTTTGGCCTCCTGGAGTGCTAGGACTACAGACATGAGCCACCGGACCTGGCAGTGACATAGTGTTTGCTTCTGACTTTCTGTCCATCTCTGTTGTTGCAGAAGTCAGAGCATACAAGGGTACAGTCATCCTTCAATCTATCTTATTCTAGTCGTAGTTAGAGAAAACTCTCAGATTAAAAAATATTATCAAAGAGAATTGGGGAGGTGAGGATGGGTGAAACAAACTCTCTTTCCCTACCCTTTTAACTCTATTAGAGCCTTATGCTTTAGTTAAATAACTCCCATTCTATGTAGAGAAGCTGGGTTTTTCAGGTAAAGTTCTCCAAAAGACTGGGAAACTTCTGGCTAGAGTTTTGGTTGTACCTCTTCTGTGAAGAAATAGTCATTTCTGTTTTTTGTATTGTTTTCCAGCTTAGAATCCTGTAACCTCACTGAAGTTTGTTGCCTAGATATATTTAATGCTCTCATCAGAAGCCAGAGCCTGATATTTCTGAATCTGTCAACTAATAATCTACTGGATGATGGAGTGAAACTGTTGTGTGAGGCCTTAAGATATCCAAAGTGTTACCTAGAGAGACTGTCGTGAGTCTGTTTTGTTTTCTGTAGAGTCTTTTTTCCCCTTGTGTCTATATAGATTAATTATGATCAGCTGGGGAAACTGCTTGGGTTATGATAGTAACTAGCTCAGTTATCAATCCTGGATGAGCGTTACCTGCACCCCACTTTCCTTCCTCTACCTCCCTGCCCTTTATACTTAGCTTTTAAACACTCCTTTTCTTTCTGATTGACCCCGTATTTTGTTCTTTTCTGGACGTCTCCTCTCTCCTTTCCTGTTTTGTTTCATTAATCCCTACATAACAACTATGGTGGAATCCATCATTTAAGTAAGTTTGTTGAGGTTGCTCCTATAGCTGAGGGATAGGTTGTTAGCCATCAGCTCATTTCCCCATGAAGGAGAAGAAAAGCGTGAACTTGAGAAATGGACAGATGTCTTCTCATCTTTGTTCCTCCTTCAGCTTAGAAAGCTGTGGCCTCACCGAAGATGTTTGTGAGGATCTTTCTTTGGCTCTCATCAGTAATAAAAGGCTGACTCATTTATGCTTGGCCAACAATGCCTTGGGAGACAGTGGAATAAAGCTTATGAGTGATGTCTTGCAAAATCCGTGTTGTACTCTGCAGAGCCTTGTGTAAGTGTCTACTGTTTTCATCCTTCCAATATAATGTCCATTTTGAAATATAAAATGGGAAATTATTATGAATATATTCTATGCCTTGCCTTTTTCCCATTACCCTAAATGATAACTAAGAAGATAATGATATTAATAATTGCCAATAATAGTTAATAATTATGTCCTTACCCTATATCCGATCCTGTGTTAAATTTACTTAATCTGCACAACAGTACCTGATGGTATCAAATTGGTTACCTGCTTTCTAGGTGCCTCCCTGTAGGGGTGAGGAATGTGAGGTTTAGGAAGATAATGCACCTTTCTACTTCCTGAAGCAAGGATGAATTCACAACTAAAGTCTACCACTTTTCTAGCCCCGTACTCTGGGCTTGGAATAGAAATACAACATTCCATAGTATGGCTGATCACAGTGAGATTATTTGGTCCATTTTTGTTACATAATTTCTTAGGCATGGAATTAATGAGCCAAAGGTTTTATTTTGTCAAATATGGTTAAATTGCCTTCCAGATACATTGATTATATTCCCCATGGTAGTCGAGGGGCCTGCATTGTAATACCTTCACTAGGTATCCACAGGTTTTTTTTAATCCATATTAATTAGATAATTAAAAAATAACTTTTAAAGTAATTTGATGTTGAGCATCTTTTCAAATGTTTTCTGCCTTTTACATTCAGGAATTGCCTCCTTATAGGCTCAATTTTCTTTTGATATTTTCTGTTATACATATTACGGTTATTAATATATTGAATATATTGAAAATAATTTTCCTAGAATATTAGTGACTTTATTTTTAACTTTCTTTATGGTTATTTTTAGGATATAGAGGTTTAAAATTTTTGTGAAGTCAAATTCTGCTTTATGACTTGTAAAAGTTTTGTCATAATTGGAAATACCTTTATGAAAAAAAACACTATAATTTTCTCAGATATGTTTAATTTTAACATTCACGTGTTTAATTACTCCAAATTTATTCCCAATTTACCATTTACATGTTATTCAAAAATTTATTTTGTTATAAGGTTGAAACTTATTTCCCTCAGTATAAGATTTGTTGTACAAAACTCATTAAGGGTATAATATGTCTTCTCCTTACTGTTTGAAAATGCCACTTTTATTATGTACAAAATGTACTTATTTTATTATAATTTCTCCAGTTCTCCATCTGCCTGCTCTTTATGCTTTTGCAACAGGATACTGTATTTATATGCAATGTAAAGAGGCTAATGTTTGCCTTATATATTTAATATTAAGAAAAATTCTGAAGAATATGAATCCACTTGTAGCCCAATTGGATGTAAGCCTTAGTTTCCTGAGTTAAACAGGCTGGCAGTGAGGGTGCTTTCATCTGAGCTGGAGTGTTGGCATGTAGATAAGGTATTATAACATGAAACTTTTTCAAAGATACCAATCTCCGGGAAGTAGAGTAATGATTCCAACTTTCCTCCCATTGTCCTTCCCACAGGCTGAGGCATTGCCATTTCACTTTGCTTAGCAGTGAGTATCTCTCAACCTCTCTGCTACACAACAAGAGCCTGACACATCTGGATCTGGGATCAAACCGGCTGCAAGATGATGGCGCAAAGCTTCTGTGTGATGCCTTTCGGCATCCAAGCTGTAATCTTCGGGACTTGGAGTAGGTTTTCTGTGACTTTTGTGTAGTTTCAACTACAGAGTGTCTATGAAGGGAGATTGGAAAAGAAAGCCTGAGAACTGGGGAACTAGTAGAGAAAAGAATATGCAGCATATTTTCTCTCTCTCATTCAGCCAGAGACAAACTGGGGAACACTGCTCATCAATTTCTTAAAATAATTACCAGAGCAATTATAGTCAGCTCCCCTCAGGTACGGAGGACCAGAGGTATCAGGCTGAACAGTAGCTGTTTTATTTCTTCCTTGGTTGTGCCCTAGTGAATCTACAGTGTATCTTCCACTTGATATCCATGAAGCTGAAATTACTCTGAGTTTTTCTTTCAGTTTTATATTTAAACTCAGATTTATGATTAGGTAGGATTTCAAAGAAATTGAGAAAGGAATTTAAAAAAATATTCTATAATCCATTTTTAAACATTGACCATTTTTAGTACTATTACGTTCTCTGTTAGTCTGTGAGCAGGTATACAAACATATACATGGTATATGTAATTGTGATTATTGTATACACATGACTTTGGAGTTTCCTTTTCATTTGGCAGTATTTCAGAAGCAGATTTAAATACTTATTTAAAAATCATCTTTTTGACTTATTTCGTTAATGAAATATTATTGTGGCTAGAGTGAAGCCAGATAGAGGTGTCACTTAGCTATCTCAGCTCAGTCATTAAAATAAATCAAAAAGATTGTTATTTCATTAATGAAATGTTAAATATCATGGCTAGAGCGAAGCCAGACAGAGGTGTTGCTTAGCAATCTCATTTCACTTTCCCCTTAGAACCTCCCATGGGACTAGTAGCCTGAGTGAGTCATTAAAGGCCTAACTCCATCATAGCTTTTAAGAACTATAAACTCAAGCTTGTTTGTATACCCAGAAGTGTTTGCCTTGACTAGACTGACTCATGATAACCAAACTTTGGAATGAATTTAAAATTAATTGTGTTGTCTATAAACACTAAGGTATTTGAACTCTAGGATCGAATAAGCATCTGTGCTTGCTTTAATAAAGTGTAGATGATATGGGTTATGTGTAATTCTCTGAAATTTCCTTGATCATTATTCAAATGGAAGGCAGTATTTTACCTAATGGACGTTATCATTAAATACGGTGCTTTCATTCAACTACAGAGATAATTTCTAGGTAACCTATTCTCAGAGTCTGCACTCAGCCCACCTTCTTTCTTTAGCATTACTATAAACACATGGACAAATTTGTACTTTCTTAGTTACCATCATAGCCTCTCTTCAGGCCATGCCAATACTCTCAACCAATATTTGCAACAAATAAGTGCTAGAAGCTGAGGGGACTAAAGGTCTTGAAGGTGATGCTGTCTTCCTCAAGTAACACACAATGCTAATGACAGGAAAATAAGTACAAAGACAACTGTAATAAATTCCGTATGTTGTTATAAGGTGGCGAAAGTCTCAAAGAGCAAGGGGTCGGACTTCACAGTGGTAACAAAGTTACTTTATGCTTGAAAGATGAATAGGATTTTGTTTTGTGGGGCTATCCTAGGCATAAGGAAAGGAGAGAGCATAGAAGGGGAATAACAACAGATGTGGTATATGTGGAGAAGAATGGGGAGAAAAATGGACGTGCATGATGAGAGAGTAAGGTGGGACAAAGTATGTAAATAGAAAGCTTGAGGCCAGGTAGTTATGGCATTTGAAAGCCATAGAACCTGGAAGAAATATCTTCATATGTGGTTTGCTTCTTTCTTCTTTGGAGGTAACATTTTGAGATAGATTGCTGGAAAACATTTTATTTCAGAAATATATTAAAAACTAAAAGTCTAGAGATGTATGAGTTCTTTAAGAAAGCATGTGTCCATTTTTTAAGTATTGGTAAAAATAATGTTCATACCCTTGATTTTGAAAGCTTTGTGGTAACAACCTGTTTCTTCTGCTCATTAAGAAATCTCTTCTGGGCTTGGTGCCTGTGGTTCAAATGGCTAAGGTGCCAGCCACATACACCTAAGGTGGCAGGTTCAAATCCAGCCCAGGCCCGCCAAAAACAACAATGACGGCTGCAACCAAAAAAAAATAGCCGGGCGTTGTGGCGGGCGCCTGTGGTCCCAGCTACTTGGGAGGCTGAGGTAAGAGACTCGCTTGAGCCCAGGAGTTGGAGGTTGCTGTGAGCTGTGATGTCAGCACTTTACCCAGGGGGACAGCTTGAGGCTCTGTCTCAAAAAACAAAAAAGAAATCTCCTCTGGCAATATATCACTGTCTCATTTGCATCCTGGATTGTATATAGAAAAGAATCAAAAAAAGAGGTTCAGATACTTGAGCATTTCTCCTGAGAAGAAACTAATTAACAGTTTCTGTGATTAATAGCTCACGACTGGAGGATTCACTTCTCTGTTTTATTTCTTGCAGATTGATGGGCTGTGTTCTCACTAGTGCATGTTGTCTGGATTTGGCTTCTGTTGTTTTGAGCAACCCAAACCTGTGGAGCCTGGACCTTGGAAAAAATGATTTGCAGGATGAGGGGGTGAAAATTCTGTGTGATGCTTTGAGACATCCAGACTGTAGCATTCAGAGGCTTGGGTGAGTTCAATTTCCTATTAGGAAATGATACCTATTTGGCTGGTATAGTGAGAAGAAATTTAGTACATGTGCATGGTGAGAGGATGAAACATAAATGGGGCTAGAAGTGAAGTTACTCTGAGAAATAAGAATGTAAATTTCAAACATATGGATCAATGTATTGTGTGTTCTTTAGTATAGAAGCTATATCTCACATTTCTTTGTATTCTTAGTGCCTTGGGTAGATTGTATTAAGTGAATGATCCCTCACTGGGGGACTTCATACTCTGTCACCCTTCAGATATTCTATTTGTCCTTGAATTAATTTCTTTATTGAAGATTTTACTAATCATCTTACATCTGTAAAACACTATGTGTTTTATAAGCTTAAAGAGCTTATAATCTAATAAATGTTTTTATTAAATGGATAGCTTTTTATAACGCCTTAGTTAGGGCTATTAAATGTGCCCATCACCCAAATAGTATTCATTGTACCTGTTAGGTAGGTTTTTACCCTTCCCATATTTCCTTCTCCCCTTTCTTGATTTCCATCAATTGTTACTTCTTTTTGTGCCCATGTGTGCCCATCAATTAGTTGTCAATTATTAGAGAAGACTTGTGTTGTTTATCCATTCCTGAGATACTTCACTTAGGATAATGGTCCCAGTTCTATCCAATGCTGCAAAAAACATGAATTCGTGTTTTTTAATGGCTGAGTAAGTACTCACTGGTCTTTGTATGTGTGTGTGTGCATGTGTGTGCATGCACATATGTGTATAATTATCACATTTTGTTAATCCACTTATGAATTGATGGACACTTGAGTTGATTCTACATCTTTGCAATTGTGAATTGTGGTGCAGTAAACATTGGAGTACAGCTTTATGATAAAAATGATTTCTTTTGGGGGGAGGTTGAGGGGAATTGCTATCTAATAGTGGGATTGCTGGATCAAACTTTTAGTTCTTTGAGAAACCTCCATACCAGCTTCCACAGAGGTTGTACTAATTTGCTGTCCTACCTACGGTGCATAAGCATTCCTTTCTCTCTGCATCTATGCCAATATCTATTGTTGTTTTGAACTTTTTAATAAAAACAATTCTGATGGGGTAGAGGTGAAATTTCATCACAGTTTTAATTTGAATTTCCTTGATAACTAGTGCCCATTGAGCATTTTTTTCTTATATATATTTTTTTGCCATTTGTATATCTTCTTTTGAAAATCTTCCATTCATGCTTTTTGCTCACTTCTTAATGCAGTTGTTTCTTTCTTGCTGATTTGAGGGGTTTTTGTATATTCTAGATATTAGCCCTTTATTAGAAGAAGTTTGCTAATATCTTCTCCCATTTTGTAGCTTGTAGATTTGCTGTGGAGATTTTACCCAATGCTTTTTGATTTAATCAAGTCTTATGTATTTGTTTTTGTTGTTGCTATAATTGCCTTTGGAGTCTTAGTCAGAAATTCTTTGCCTAGGCTGATGTCTAGAAGAGTTTTCCCTATATTGTAGAATTTGTATGATTTCTTGCCTTACATTGAAGTATTTTATCCATTCTGAATTAATTTTTTTTAAGTGATGAGAGATAAGGATCCTGTTTCATTCTTCTGCCCACGGAAATCCAGTTTTCCCAGCACCATTTATTAAATAGGGCTTCTTTTCTCCAGTGTATGTTGTTGTCTGCGTTGGCAAAGATTAGTTGGTTGTATGTTGGTAAATAGATGGTTTTATGTCTGGGTTCTCTGTTCTTTCTCCCATTGTTCAATGTCTCTATCTTTATTTAATCTTGAACTGATTTGGCTGGTGTGTTCTCACTTATACAACATGAATCATTGACCTCTGGGTCAAGAACTGTGCTCTTCATGTGGGAAGCCAGAACATGATCTGTTTTCCACTAAAGGAATTTTAAAGTTTCCCACAGAAATCTATTCTGACTCTTTCAAAAAATTCTTCTTTTCCTATTGACTGTTTACATATCTTTATTAGAACAATGATGAAGTTGTAACTGTTGGATCTGAGATTTAATTTTATCTTGTCTATAACCTTATAATCTAGTATGTTAGCCTATTGTTGTTTCATGGATTCAGGCAAAAACTACAAGACTCCTATCAGAGACAAAGGACTTTATTACTTACAGCAAGTGCACAAACATTAATAATATTTGTATCAGTCCCTTTCATCCCCCAAGTCTCACAGAGGGAGACTGACATGGATTGAGATGGGTGCCTACACATGCGATGGGCTGCGCCCAAGAAGAGCAACATGTGTGAGGGACCCACCCTCAAACTATTTACTTATAGCATGCAATAAGTAAGCTTGCTCTTTGTCCTGGAGGGAGATGTTAACTTCATTCCTCAAGGTTGCTCATTGCAATCACAACCCTAGGAAATGGCCCATGTAAAGAGTTGTCAGGGCTTTGCATTGTTGCTAGAGAGAAATTCCTATGGAAGAATGTCTACCAATATCCACCCCTCATTTCCACACAGTACAGTTTTGGCTTCTGGTGAATTGTCACGTGGTATGTCACTGTATTGACCACTCTGATTAATCTGACCTGCAGAGGCTATGACCAAATCTATTCAGTTAGTCTCATATACCATTTAATTAAGTTCACTATTAACAAGACTTCAAGCACAAGGATAAGGTCAACTTGTAGTATTGATTTCAACCAAGCCTCAGGGTCCTAGGCTCAGCCAACTGAGTAAGTCTCACGGAAAACTAACAGTTCTTTGATCCATTAGAAATCCACACAAGGAAGTCTAGAATGCTGATTGCTGGTATCACTGGCAATAAAGGGCAAAAGATTGTATAGTGGTCCAAAAGCAACCCTCATGCCCAGTAAAGAGGCATTTAGTGACCCACTGTTCCCCACATGCAAACATATAACCCAAAGGAGCACAGGTCACTCTAATTTGAGATTTGTTATTTGATCTGGGTCATCATTATACTAGTATGGTTAAGCCATACAGTCTTACTGGTAGTCATGGCTGCCTTGTCCACCATACACAGTACAACCCAAGACTGTTTTGGCATCAGAGAAGCCTATGAATTTGTTTCAATCATATTGGAATAAGATTATGCTGCTGTTTGTATTTGTACACATAGGATAGGATCCACATTTGGAGGTTGATGTCATCAGGCACAGCAGAATAGTTCATGACCTGCTATGTCCACATGAGATTTTCTGTTTTCATAGCATGTGGACAGCACTACAAACCAGGCAGTGGGTCAGATTGCCAGCCATGGCTACTGCTTGACTCATACAGACCATATAATTAATTTGCCAGTGTTGGATCTGGGGGCGGGGAAGAGCATTAATTGGTCTCCCACTCTCTGTACGATCCAGGTTCTAAGCTGTTCCTTCTCTAATATTGTTGCTGCTCTTCCCCATACCCATGGTATCAGTGTGCTCCATACCAGTAGCTATAATTTCACCTATTTTCTAGTCATTCCCCACTTGCACCCAGACTGTTGGTCCAGAAGGATCAAACAGGAGGGAGACAAAAGCATCTTTATAATATTTATAGTAAACCATTATATTCCACACATTATATTTCTTTTTTGTAGAGACAGAGTCTTACTTTATTGCCCTGGTAGAGTGCTGTGGCATCACACAGCTCACAGCAACCTCCAACTCCTTGGCTTAGGTGATTCTCTTGCCTCAGCCTCCCAAGTAGCTGGGACTACAGGTGCCTACCACAATGCCCAGCTATTTTTGTTGTTGTTGTTGTTGTTGCAGTTTGGCCAGGGCCAGGCTTGAATCCACCATCCTCGGTATATGGGGCCAGCGGCCTACCTACTGAGTCACAGGCGCCACCCACATTATATTTCTTATTCTAATACATTGTCTCTTAAATGTCAAAGGCAAATAATGAAGTTTTGGGGTCTTTATCTTTTAAAAGCATGGTTGAAGATAAAGTCCAATTTACTATTTTACCTCTATAGATAATCATTTTTTTATGGCAAAATTTATTGAAATTTCTCCTTTCTGCTTGGCAGGGGTAGTTACCTTTGTCATAAAATCATACTTTCATTGGTGCATCTGTTACTGTGTTTTCTTTTCTTTTTCTGTTTGTAATTCCCAGTCCCAACAATGTACTATCTTAATTAACAGAGCTCTATGATAGGTCCCAATACCCATTAGACCAAGTCTTCTCATCTTGAAGAGAGTTTAGGTTCTTCCCCTTTGCATTGCCAAATTGAAAATAGCAGCTTATCAAGTTATCCATACATGCACATGTACCCCCTGCCAACCTCCCATTCATTCCATTTTGAATGGAATTGCATTGATTATTATTTAATGCCTCTACTGATACATCATTCTGTATGTATCTGAATGATGTACAGATACTTAGGCCTATCAGTAAAACTTAGAAATTTTTCTTTGTGCATTTCTGTATTTTGTTGTCATTCAACTTTGTTCCAAAGTCTTTGCTATACGTACATATTTCATTGCTGTTGTAAATAGTTATTTTTTTTATTATTTTTTTCACTGTTTATTCCTTATACATAAAAACACAGTTGGTTTTTGCATGTTGATTTCATATCCAGTAGCTTGCCACATCCTCTTGATTTAATTGTTAATTTGTAGATGTTTTTGGACTTTCTAGGTATACAATCATATCATTTGGGAATAATACAGTGTAGTTATTCTTTTCCTTCTTTCTACATATATATACATACATACACACACATATATATTTTTATTGCCTTAGTAAATATTAATATATGTGATATAATGTTAATATGTCTGGGGATAGTGGGCTTTCTTCTGCTGTTCCCAATTTTGAAAGCAAAATTTGAGTTCTCCTATGTATCAATTTAAGGAAATTCCTTTCCACAGCTAGTTTGCTAGGAGTTTTTTTTTTTTATAATTTTTCTTTTTAATTCATGAATAGATGTTAAGCTTAAGAAATTTGCTAAATGTGATGAATCATATTAATTTATGTATTATGTCAACCTTGCATTTTTGGGCTAAAACCAACTTAGTCATGGTATCTCTTATAAACTTTGTGTGATTTATTTTGTTAATAAATGACTATTTAAGCATTTTTGTTTGTAATAGAGATTAGGTTATAATTTCTTTGCCCTCAATCAAAATTACAGTATTTTTATAAAATGAGTTTAGGTATGTTCTTTGTTTGTTTGTTTTATAGTTTCCTGGGAGAATTTTTTTTTTTTTTTAAAGACAGAATCTCACTTTATTGCCCTTGGTGGAGTGCTGTGACGTCACAGCTCACAGCAATCTCCAGCTCCTGGGCTTAGGTGATTCTCTTGCCTCACCCTCCTGAGTAGGTGAGACTACAGGCACCCACTACAAAGCCCAGCTATTTTTTTGTTGCAGTTTGGCCGGAATTGGGTTTGAACCTGCCAGCCTCGGTATATGGGCACAGTGCCTATGGCTCAGTGAGTAGGGCACTGCCCCCTGGGATAATTTTTATAAGGCTGGTATTATTTCTTCCTTAAATTTTGTTAAAATTTCAGGTGAAACTATCTAATCTGGAATTTCCTTTTTTAGACTTCTAATTTAATTTTTGAAATAGTTATACATTATTTGGGTTTTTTCTTTCTCATTGAATACTTTTTGGCAAGTCATATTGATTTTATCCATTTCATCAAAATTTTAAAACCTACTGGCAGGTATATAATAATTTATTATTATCTGCTTAACTTTTTTAGTGATTTCTCCTTTTTCATTCCTGATATTGGCGATTTGAGCCTTTTCTCATTTTTCTTTTCAAAGAACACAACATAAGTCCTTTCTATTATATGTACACATTCTATTTTAATTTTTTTTGTGTGTGTGTGCTTTTGCTGGGTTTATCTTATCAGTCTTTTTCTAAAATCTTGTGCTGGATGCTTAGATCACACATTCCCATTCTTCTTCTCCATCACAGATACTTAAGGTTATTATTTCCTTTTATCACATTGACTCCATCCTGCAAGTTTTAATATTAAATGCAGTGTTTTTGTTGTTTTTTATTTTGTTTTTCTTCAGTCCATTCATAATTTTAAAATGTATGCCTTAATTTTCAAACATAAGAGGGTTTGCTTGCTATCTTTTTATATTTAATCTCTACCATTGTGGTCACTGCACATGACTGCAGCTTTTTGAAATGTGTTGGCATATGCTTCATGGCCCAATCTATAGTCAGTATTTGTATGTGTTCCATAGTGCACTTGAAATAAATATGAAGAATTACTGGTTGCAGTATTCCATATCAGTTAATTGAGATTGTGAATTCCTTTCAAACCATCTATATCTTTACTGATTTTTGTTTGCAATATCGAAAATTTAGTTACTATGAAAAATATATTAACATTTCCATTATAATTATGTGTCTTTGTAGTTGTTAGTGTTTGTTTTCTCTATTTAGAGATTGTTATTAGTGACTACAAATTTAAAATGATTATGTTCCTGATGAATCCTTGATAATTATGTCTTATACTGCTTTTCTCCCTAAGGTGCATTTTGTGCAGTGCTTATGTATTTGTAACATTATTAGTGGGACTATCTCTTCACACTGTTAATGTGAGTTCCATGTGGGCAGCAACTTAAATTTTGTATGCTCTGCACCCATGTAGGTATTCAGTGTGCAGTGGCTAGGTAAACATAGAGTGACAATTAAACTCAATTGGTTGGGGGAACATCAGCTACAGAAGGTTGAGTTTAACATTCTTCCTCAGTTCATGTATTGCACTATCACTGGCTTGTCCAGAGGCCCTTGATTGACTGACAAGTTGATCAGTTTGGTTAATTTCTCTCCATCAGCAATTCTCCTTCCCACCTACTATCACAAAATGTCATAGAATTATGACTATTCTTGTAAAACATACAATACTGGTTTTTGGTATGTGCATTTTATTTGCAGAAATGTTATGGTACTAGAGACCTATCATTATATTATCTGCTTTTAAAACATTCAATACCACATTTTAAAACTACTTATGTTGCTTTATTTTTAATGTTCAAAGATTCAACTGCATCATGGTATTTTATAGTGTGTATATTTTATTTATTCCCTGGACTAAAATTATAAATTTGTAAAAGCATGATTTTGGATATTCATAATAATGAATATTATAAGTACTTGTAGTCTTTGAATTTAACTGTGCTCATATTTTTAAGCTTCTGGACCTATCCTCTACAACAAGCTCACGGATCTTTTGTGTGCTGCTTCTCTGTCCTGGGATAAGGTAGGTCATTTTTGTCTTTTGTCTGTCTTCTCCACAGGTTGGAATGCTGTGGTTTGACCTCACTGTCCTGTGAAGATCTCTCCTCTACTCTTAGCAGCAACCAAAGACTGAAGAAAATGAACCTGGCACAGAATGACTTACGATGTGAAGGAATTAGGAAGTTATGTCAAGCCTTGAAATCTCCTGACTGTAAACTACAAGTTCTAGGGTAAGTCTTGATTGACTTCTCAGGGGAGTAGTTCCCTGTAATGAGGGATCTGGGGAGCCATTCATTTATACAGGCCTCAGAATCAACCTCCTAGTATATCTTTAAGTATTTATCAGGCACATATTTGTTTTTCTCTCATACAACACTGAAATTTAAGAAGATAATGTAGCATTGTAGTAGCATAGTAGCACAGTAGTTTGGAACCAAATTACCTGAGTTTGAATACTAGCTCTACCTTACTAAATATTAAATTTAGGTTATTTCCCTAATCTCTCTATTTTGGTTTCCTTATCTGTAAAGTGAGTGAAATGATTAAAATCTACCTATAGGAGGATTGTGACGATCCGAGTCAATATAGGTCAAGTGCTTAGAACAGTGCTTTGGATAATAAGCAATGAATGCCTCAACTGGTTTTATCATTTATCATTAGTGGTAATATTTTTCTTGGCTTACAAAATGCTCTTGAAGGAGACTTTCATATTTTTGTCTTTTTCCCTCCCTATATTCCATTTTCCTTCAGTTGCTATATCTCCCTCACTATATCTCTCTCAGTTCCTTTCCCCGCTCCCCATCTGTGTTATAATATTCTCTTTCTACTTCAACACAACGCTTTTTTCTTCCTCCTAAAATCCTTCACAGAGAAAGGAGAGGCTATAGAGAAACTGAGTTCAAAGAAAGAGATGTTCCCTTGTTTCCTCAGGTTGTGCAAAGAGGCATTTGATGAGGAAGCCCAGAAGCTGCTGGAAGCTGTGAGAGTTAGCAATCCACACTTAATCATTAAGCCAGATTGTAACGATAATAATGAAGAAGATGGGTCCTGGTGGCGGTGTTTCTGATTTGAAGAACTTGACATTCCTTAAAATAAATAAATAAATAAATAAAACCTCAGAAGGAATGAGGACTTGGGTTCTTAGCTTTAGATATTCTATTCCCAGAGATACACACTTGATCTTTGTTAGACACAGGTCAGTCCCTTCTCTGTAAAACGTCTGTTCAACTTCACCTGGGACTTAAATAGGCTAAAATAAAATGAAAAACATAAAGCTCTCCGAAAAGTGTAACATAATTTTAATTGGATACAGTGCTTAAAAACTCAGGTGAGAGAAATCTAAACATGAGATTGTAAGATGGGGCCAGGGAAGATCAGATAAAGCGCTTTATTTTCTTTCCCATTCCCCCTGCCATGGCTTAGTTCACAACTTTGACATCTCTGGTGCCTTTTATTGGAATGTGTCTCCATGTGTGTTCTCAGGACTACCAGCGTCAAGATCACTTGAGTGTCTATCTTAAAACACAGATTCCTGAGCCCCACACAGATTTAGTGAATCAGAATGTGGGCGTGAGGGTCCTTAGTAACCAGCGTTTTTAATAATTTCCCAGGCAAATTCTTAGTTATTCTAATATTTGAGAATCATTCGTTCCAATAGAAATAGGATTCCACTTCCACATTGAATGTTTTTTGTAGCCTTTGCAAAAGGAAAAAAAGGCTTTTTCTTTTGCACAAGCTACAGAGGAATATGAGTTTATTTGGATTAGAGCTAAAAATAAGTTTTTCCATTTGGAAAAAACGTGACACAATAAAATTGTCTGTGAAAGACTGTTCTGATTATTTATCTCTGTGTAACCATCCCCAAACTTACTGGTTTGAAATAATAACTATTTCATTAAATCTCAAGACTTAGTGGATTGGAAATCAGAAAGGGCTCATCTTAGCATTTTTTGTACTCCACATGGTATCACTTGGGTCTCTTGCAGGTATTCAGCTGGCAAGCAGGTTGCTCTGGCAGCCTCAAGATAACTTTTACTCACATATTTGATGCTGTGACAAGGATGGCTGAAAGGTTTGGTTCAGCAGGAACCTTCCTCCTCTTTAAGGGCCTCTCCACATAATCTTTCCAGGATGGAGACTCAGGCATTACAAGGGCCAAGTGGAAGCTGCCAATTATTTCAAATGCTAGGCTCAGAACCAGTGTGAATTCACTTCTGTCATCTTCATTGGTGAACACAGTCCAACCCAGCCAAGATTCAAAGGCCATCATTTCTTGAGGGCAGTAGCATCAAAAGAATTTGTGGCCTTCTTTAATCTACTACAAATTCAACTTTTTAATCCCTCTATGTAGGCGATAAGGAAGCTCTCAACTGATTATAAAGGAACAAAAAAAAAAATCACTTTTTCTCATACACACTGAACCCACACACTTTTGGTTGTCAAATGTGTGGGGTTTTACTACATTTACTTATGTAGTAAATAATAGTTATTATTTTCCAACTCCGACTGTGTGGCCTACAATTTAATTCAATTCTGACACTATTTGGAGATAGCATCAGATCCCACAGGCTAATAGTTCAGCCCCACAAAACTTCCCCCCACTTTTGATTGTAACTCTCAGGTTATGACCTGTACTTCTGACTAAATGGCTATAAATTGAGGTTCCCAAAACTGTCTCCTTGGATTCAATAATTTGCTAGGATGTCTGATAGAATGCAGGGAAATCATTTATTATAAAGAATGATCCAAATGAACAGTCAGATGAAAAAGATATACAGGGTGAAATTAGGAAGGATACTTCTCCTGTGGATTTGGGGTACAGTACCCTCTCAGCACATGGGTTTGTTCAGTAACCAGGAAGTTCTCCAAACCTAATCCTTTTTAGTTTCTGTGGAGGATTAACTAGGTAGACACGTTTGATCATTGGCCACTGATGAGAGTTCAAGCCTTTTAGTAACAGGGTTGGTTCCTGTGGCAACTAGCCCCAATCTGAGCCCATCTATCTATAAGCCCCCACCCCCCCATCATCTCACTAGCATACAAAGATACTAATCATAGAGATTCCAGAGGTTTTAGGAGCTATATGCTACTAAAAGGAACATAGTATCACACTGGTATTATAGCCCCTGGATCAGTATGGCAGAGCTAGAGATAAGAGTAGATCATGGGAGTTAGAAGGGGGCAAATTACAATCTTATGAAGATTTACAGGAACTGATACGTACACAAAACAATGACACCATTGACATTTGGCATAGATGATACAATGTGGGGAGGAGCATTGCTGAGGTTGATTCACAGTGATGGGAATTATTAGAGAAATCTAACCTGGAAGTGTCATAACACACACAGAAAAGAAGGTATGCAGTGAATCAATGGCACCTCTTTCACACGGCAGCCTATTTTTTTCCTGTAGTTTGAGCACTTAACTCTGATCTTCTTCATTTGTCCAAAATTCCTTTCTAAGAGGGCCTAGTGAGTCACACCTACAATGATAACATCTCACAAAATAGGGCTAGTTAACCCAATATAATGTGGTTTATTTCCCAATCTGATTCCAGTACAGCATCATGTGAAAGGCAGAAGACCCAGTCTTCAGCATTTCCTTTCCACGGATGCCTAGTCTTTTAGACAAAGCCTAACTCAGCCAGTTATCAACTAATGAATCCCTAAACTCACCTATGATTTGTAAGCCCCCACTTCAACATGTACTGCCTTTTGGGGCTAGACCAATCTATGTCTTCCACGTACTGATTTATGACTTTTAACTCCTATCTCCCAAAATGTATAAAACCAAACTGTACTCCAACCACAGCAGTGTACCTACTCAAGGCTCCCTGGGTGTGGCTCTGAGTCATGGTCCTCAAATTTGGCTCAGAATAAACCTCTTTAAATTATTTCAGAGTTCAGACATTTTCTGTTTATAAGTTTTTTAGATATTTTGAGTCTTTGGTACTGGGTAAGAGGTGAGAGACGTCTCACAGGCAGCTCTGACCTCACAAGCTTTCATCTTAGCAACCAAAGAGAAAAGATACTTTTATTCCTCTGCTTTACATTAAAATGTCTTCCAGAGACACTAATTGATCCAGTATGGATCCAATGATGCAATGAAAATATAATTTTCAAGAAGATTAAAACTTGGTTCTTTTAAAAATACAGAATAAATGCTTGTCAAAGATTTATTTTCAAAAAAGGAACCAATAAGATGGTAGTTCAAAAAAAATTTGAGGAACAAGGGTTTACATATCCATTAGAAAAAGCATTTTAAAAAATGTTAGAATAACAACATTGCTAGGTAGACACAAAACTAATTAATGTCCAACAAGGCAATAACCTTTGGGATTATGTTTTTAAAAATATAATTTGTACTACCAGCTAACAATTATTTGCATTGCTATCAGGTTCCTACAAATCTCTACCATTACCAAGTTGTAAGTACTTGATCAACAGCTAATTAAGAGTCAAGTAAAGATACACATCTCTAATCAGAAAATCTCCAATCTGCTAGTGCCTAGATTACACAGAAAGAATATCCAGTTATCTCTTTTGTCTATCTTAGATTTTAGATAATTTTTCTTAATATCTTCCAGAACACTGGATCTCAACTAGAGGTGGGGATTTGGTTACTGAAACCCCATTTTGGTGACCCATAGCAATCATTTTTGGTTATCACAACTGAGGATTGCTACTAGCATCAAGCCAAGAAGGCAGCTAACATGCTATAATGCACTTAAAATCTTCCTACTGTTAGGGACAGATAGGGAACAAGGTGAGAGAGGGAAGAAGAAAAAGGAAGAGAAAAAAAGATTGTTAGCTTAGATATGAACAGGGTAGAGAAGATAGACTCTTGTAGGCTAATACAAAAGCAGAACTAGCTTAGATTGTGGTTGAAAAGTTTTAAAATTCAGAGACTGTTCAACTCCTAAGGCCCCTACAGAAGATTGATCAATAAGAACTTCTTTAAAAAAAAAAGCTAGTCACCATCCCATGATTAATGAATGCTCTATTAATAGTTTGGAGATTTTCCAAAGGAGAAGTTAGTAAAGAATAGGGTGGAGTCAGTTTGATCAAGACTGTAGGTAAAAAGAAATGCATAAACCTTAGAAGTAAGTGGAGCAAAGCTAGGAATTAGAGAATAAATACAAGAGAAACCATTCATAATGGGTTCTTCTTCATTCACAAGGAAGAAACCCCTACCTCTCTCTTAAGCGCATGCTATTTGCTTAAAAAATTAAACTTTTCTGTTAAATTGCCACTCGGCCTGACTTCTTTTCATGCCAGCTCTGCTGCTGCTTGGTTTCCCTTTTTTGTGCCTTTTGTGAGCCAAAGTGCTTTCTGATTCTGGGGGCCACTTGCTAGTGGCATCCAGAGAAAGCCCAAACTGGGGCTGAGGTCTTCATAGCCCCCTGACATTACAGCAAACAAGTATCCAGCCTAATCTTGACAATGCCAAGGTTAAGAAACTTGTCTTAGACTGAGCACTAAGATTAAAGTTGAGATTGTTATGATCAATCCAACTTGGAAGGAGATTCAGAATTGCAGATGTACCTCTCCATAGCCAAATATGGAAAAGCTGAGTTCTAAATTGTGCCTCCTAGCAGGTAGAAAATAAGGGACCATGGAAAGAAGTAGAAAAATAAACCTGTGAACCTGGAATCCAAAGATGTGGGATTTAGACCTATTACTATTAGCTACAAGCTCTGAGATTTTGGAAAATATATTACATATATATATATTTTTCCCCCCTACAGTTTTTGGCTGGGGCTGGGCTTGAACCCACCACCTCTGGCATATGGGGCTGGTGCCCCACTCCTGTGAGCCACAGGTGCCACCTATATGTAGTAGGCATTATCCATCAAATGGATGTCTCACTAACTCCCTTGATTGTTAGCCTAGAAGAAAGTGAACTTTAAAGGTGGAGGAGGCGGGAGGATAAGGCAGAGTAACCATTTGTATCCTTCTGTCATCAATATATACTTCTTCAGAGTGAAAGAAAATTACAAGGGAAAACTAAGTTGAAAAGATTTCTTCTTTCTAATCCTCTTACCATAGTTTAAGTCATTTCCTACCTAGTCTTCTGTCTTCTCCCTTATTGCATTCTACTCTACCAGCAGTTTCAAAGTAGTTTTCTTTGTGTATGTGTGTGTGTGTGTGTTTATTTGGGATTCATTGAGGGTACAAAGAATAAGGTTTCACTGATTATATTTTTAGGTAAATTCCCTCTTACAATTGTGTCCCACCCCCAAGTACCAGTACTTTCAAACACGATACTGCCGTGTTAAAGCTCATTGTTTTGTTCCTGTACTCCTTTGCATGTATTATTCTGTAATGTTTCTCTCTTCCTATCTTACTCTTTATTCCTTTATTCCCTGTACATCATCATGGATACCTTTCCAGAATATAAGTATTGCTTTTAAGAATAAAGGATAAAAACTAGCACAATGTTTTGTTATGTAACAACAGAAGAAAGAAAAAAGACTATGAACTCAAATAGTACTTCTCTTTCAGATGCAATTAGTTTAAACATCCCCCTTACTATTTGTTTTCCTTCAGACTATCCAGACCTAGCATAGTGCCTTCCATATGGTAGGTGTTCAATAAATATTTGTTGAATGAAAGCATAGATGATGTTAGAGCTGGACTAAATTCTTTTTATTCAAAAGACTACGTAATTTGGTTTCACTTTCAAATTTGGCACTCTCCCCCCTCACTTCTGAAGTCCTTCAATACTACAGGTTTTCGTGTGCTTGAGATCCACTCTGTCCGCTGGCTTCTGAACTGTCCCTTACACTGAAGTTTAAATATCACCTCCATGGAGAAGTTGAACACTTATCTTAAATACCACCATCAATGTCCCCCTCCCCCACAAAACACTGCATTTTTTTCCTCCCACTATCACAAAGATTTAATTATTTCTTATTGTTTATTTTTCCTCATCACAATGAAAGTTCTGTGAGGTTGGAGACCAGGCTGGTTCCTTCCCCGTTCATTTCCAGCCCACAGCAGCACCGCCTTGCACCCTGTAGGCTGTTACTCAGTAATGAGGGAGGGAGGGAGAAAGGGAGGGAGTGGAAGCAAAATACCCTGCTCTCCTGGGGAACATCTGTCTGTCCAGCTTCCTAACAGCTCAGAGGGGTGGGTTACCGTGGGACATACTGTTACAGATGCCCAGCTTCTATGGAGACTTCTGGAATCACATCAGGCGGGATGGAGTTACTGGGCATTTCTCAGTTCTAGTTGGCTTTTGAGATTTATTAATTTAATTGGGTGGATGAATCGGCCCTCAGATTGCTTGACAAGGCCCATAAAGGAGACGGGGGCATTCGCACTTCTGGCGCACAGGAGGAAAGGAAGCCAGCTGCACTCTCGGGTGCTCAGAGTACAGAGCCCCTCCACCGCGTGTCAGCGGGGTCCGGTTGGAGAGCAGCGGCCTGGCCTGACCTGCGGGAAACGGGGGAGGCGGGTCCTTTGCTCTGAAGTACACCAAGTACAGCGGGATGGATGGACCCTGCCTTTCCACTGCCAGAGTCTTGGTATCTCCCTTAGCCAGGTGCTCTCGGAATTCAGCAAGGGGAATTCAGCAAAGCGCGTCTCATTGGGACATGAAAACAGCTGGCAAGGAGGTGACCCTCCCTGGCCTCCAACAACAAAGAAAGCAGGACCCTGGACAGCGCTTAGAAACAAGACCTGTCGCCTTGCATTTCTCCTCTTAGTTTATTTCTACACCGTCTTTAAGCTCAGGAGCTCTTCCGTTCACAGGGTAGACCTATTCCTTCTCCAGAATGTTCTGTGCTTTAATAAGCTTTGGCCCTTTGCCTGCTTGTACCTGCTCATTAACTCCCTGGACTGGGTACCAGTAACTATTTGTCAATACTGGAAACCATGAACCAACTTAACACTGACCTAACATGGCTTCACACCTGACAAGGGCAAGAAAGAAAAACTTAAAAACTTCAAAAGTTGTCAGTCATCTTTTTCTGTGGGAAAGATTACATAGTCATACCAGCATTTTCTCTCAGTCTCTCTCCTTCCGGTCAACCAGAAAAACAGGAATCTGTCTAGGGGGGATACTCTCATCCCTGCCCCCTCCAGAGTATGAGCATACGCTCATGAAGGCCAGCCCTTCATTCCTTTATGTTCTCCCATTTTACTCAACTAACATTTCAATGGCCTGTTCTAATTCTCTATCAAACTGTTACTTTAAAGAAGATAATTCTTTGCTTATTGTTGAAATTACAGTTTGCAAAGGGCATTACTTAGTCTGAGGAAATGTGACTTGGTAGTCCAAATTGATGAAATATCTCCTTTTCTGATGCTTTTTAGGCAAGCTAAACATTTGCATCTATCATTAGGTACACAAAGCCCAATCCAGTCAGTGTACATTCCTGTCAGCCAGCATTAGTCACACTTACCAGCTATGTTCAAGGCCTTTTCCCAGGGATCTGAAATAACCATCTACAGTCTCTGCCTCTTCTGTTGCAAGACGAAGATTTTAGTAGTATTTTATGCCTCAGTGGTACAATAATAGGAATATATTTATGTTAGATTCAACCATCTTTGCATTGCTGCAAGCCTCCAGTGTCCATTTATTTCCTAGACCCAAGTGGCCACCTCAGGCATACACACTGGGATATCCACTAGTCAATTCAAGCTACCTTATGAACCTACTGATAAATTCTTTTGATGGGAATCAACATTTTCCACTTTAAAGTACTCCTCACATTCCCATGGTGATTCCATATGGGCAACCCTGCAATAAGCCAGTTTTCCATTGCATCTCCCAAGCCATCGCCATTCATTAGTTAGTAAAAACTCAAAAATATAGGATGTTGTTATTGTTCAATTCTTCCATTACTGCCAGGAAAACAGCATGTGCTTTAGTCCATCACATTAATTTGTTTTTACCTTCTTCAAACACAGAGGTGGCCTCCCAGTGAGGATACTGTCCTATGCAACTGCTATCCATAAACCAAGCAACTCTTTACTAGTCCTTTGAGAACTGTTCACAGGGTACTAGCCATAGAACAGAAGCTAGCAGGTTCTCACAATATTCCAAAATCAGTCATAGGGGAACATAGTCTACTTGCTTGTGAATCTGCTGAGTAACTCTCTGCATTCCCCCAGTAGCATATTCCTATTTTGACATAAGAAACATATATTTGTAATCTGTTGAAAGTTGTTGACACAAAGTTTCTAAAACCCCTATAATCTCTTGAGCAATGGGGTGCTGGAAGCATTTTTTGTTCTAATATGTGGTCTTTTGCCCAAGTTTCCAACACAGAAACCTTATTTTTTTTTATATTTCCTGGGTGATAGGATTGTCCTTTATTTTAATGAGGTGACTCTTGGTGGCCTCCTTAATACCTCTGGGATGAAGGCTGTTCACTAGAAAGGCCAGACCATGAATGGAAGCTTGGAACTTTCAGCCCCACTTCCCATCTTCCAGTGAGGAGAAAGTAGCTATAGACTGACTTAATCAAGGGTGTCTATGTCATGAAGCCTCCACAGAAATGCACAAAAGGTAAGGTTCAGAGAGGTTGGTATAAGAATACATCCACTTGGGCTTCAGAGTTACTGCCATCATGGCAAGTCAGTCGCAGGAGATCCAGCAGTTGCTGTAGACCGAGAAGCGGGCCAGCAAGAAGGTGGCCAAGGCCCGCAAGCAAAAGAACCAGAGGCTGAAGCAGGCCAAGGAAGCAGCTCAGGCTAAACTTGAACAGTACCACCTGCAGAGGGAGAAAGGGTTCAAGGCCAAAGAAGCTGCGGCACTGGGATCTCTTGGCAATTGCAGCAGTGAAGTGGAGAAGGAGACCCAGAAGATGACCATCTTCCAGACCTACTTCCATCAGAACAGAGATGAAGTCTTGGATAACTTCTTGGCTTTTGTCTGTGACATCCAGCCAGAAATCCATTAAAACTACCGTATAAATGGATAGGAGAAGAAGAAAGAAATGCCTGTTCCATGAGTTGGCATTTTAGATGCCCTCATGGAGTGTGAAGCTTTAGCAAAGCTCGAGCTGTTCTTATGAAAAGCATTACATTATTTCTGTATATTATACTATACAGATCCCTTCACTTTTTGGAGAACAAATCTGGCTTCTTTGGAAAGATTTAGAACTCATCTAAAGATTTCATCTTTTTACCTCATATTTCTTAGAAATTTAATAGGCATATGCTATCTGTTTTCCAGTGCTTTTTAGCTCAGTTACCATATTTATCAGTGCTGACTTTCTTAAGTGCTAATTTAAAAAACAAAACAAACAAAAACAAAAATTCTTTGAAGAAAGGGATTAAGTAATTTTTTTCCCTTAATGCTTTCTTGAAGGTCAGGGGCTTTATCTATGAAAAAGTAGTAAGTAGTTATTTGTAACCTGTGTGAAGCAGCTAGCCTGAAAATAGCCTATTCTTGCTATTAGTTAGAATAAATGGATACTAATATAATTGTTAGGGCTGCTTTTAGTTTCTGTTACTCAAAATTACTAGATGATAGACTTCAAGAACTTGTTACATGTTATTACTTGGTGTATTGGTGTATAATCATTTGGTGTATTGGTGATAATCATTTAAAAGTAAAGACTCTTTATCATGAAAAAAAAAAAAAAAGAAGAAGAATACATCCACTTGCCAGAAGGATGGCACATTCCAACTCCTCAGAAACAGCAGTTCCTATACTTCCAGACTTCAACCAACATACCTCTTTGTCTGGTGTTCATTTGTATTTTTTTTATCATATATTCTATTATATCCTATAATAAACTGGAAACGTAAATGTTTTCCAGATTTTGGTAAGCTTCAACGTGAATTTTCAAACCTGAGGATAGGGCTATAGGAATCCTCAATTTGTAGCCAAGCTGGTCAAGAAATGTGGGTCAGAGGAGTTTGGGGCTGCAGTGAGTGAGCTATGATGACACCATAAGAAAAAAAGTGTGTGTTAACTAGAGTCTGAAGTAGGGGCAAGCTTACAGAAATAAGCCCTTAACCTGTGACGTCTGTAGTGAAATTAGTAGCTAGTGTCATAATTGAGTTGTAGGACACATAATTGGTGTCCAAAGAACTGGAGAATTGGTTGGTGTGGGTAAAATATACCAACTGATTCTTTAAAAAGAATTTTTTTTAACTGAGGTAAAATACACAAAACACAGTTCATCATCTTAATTTTTTTCTCACTCTGGTACCTGGGCTAGAGTACAGTGGCTCACCTGGAACCTCAAACTCTTGGGCCCAAGTGATCCTCCTGGCTCAGCTTCCTAAATAGCTGGGACTACAGGTACTACCACACCCAGCTAATTACTTTTATTTGTAGAGACAGGGTTTCACTCTGTTGCCCAGGCTGATCTTGAACCCCTGGCCTCAAAGGATCCTCCTGCCTCAGTCTCCAAAAGTGCCAGGATTACAGGTGTGAGCCACTGGGCCCTACCTTAACCACTGTAAACTATTAAGTTTAGTAGTAGTACATGTATTCATATTGTTGTGCAGCCCATCACCAGAACTTTTTCATCTTGCAAAATTGCAACTCTATATCCATTTCACAACAGTTCCACATTTTTCCTTCCCCTGCCCTGGCAACCACATTCTACTTTCTAGTTCTATGAATCTGTAGATACCTCATATTAGTAAAATCATATAGTATTTGTCTTTTTCTGACTGGTTTATTTCACTTAGCATAATGTCCTTAAATTTCATCCTGTTATAGCATATTCCAGAATTTCCTTTTATTTCTTCAGGCTGAGTAATAATATTCTTTTGTATGTAAATAGAGTAGTCCCTCAGTATCTGGGAGGACTGGCTGTAGAACCCCCTTCAGATATCAAAGTTCCTTATATAAAATGGTGATGGATGTCAAAGTTCCTTATATAAAATGGTGATGGTTTTTCACATGTGATCTGAGGGACCAAAATGGAGGCCCCCATATCAATTAAAACTCACCATAAATTAAGGAAACACAGCTACCTACTAATCACAGATTTAGGGCCCAGATAGCGTGGCAAATGTCTAAATTCCTATAGCTCTAAACTCCCCAACAATAGGAGCTATCAGGCCCCTCTTAACTCCGACAAACAACACCAACAACTACAACTCTTACTGGATAGAGGATTGGCCTTAGATTTATTTCTAATGATCAATTGCAGACTTTAAGCCAGTTTTAGCCAGTTTATGGAGGTTGTGCACAACCTGTATTTGTGTCATCTAGTTTACTTTTTAACATTAAGAGCCAAATTCCACCTCATTTCAATGCTACAACCTTGGCCCATTATGAACATGGGGTGCATGTTACACGTTTACTTATTGCGTATGTACTTGACTCCTTTTATATATGTGTATAGCTTTTATCTCAAACCTGCTAAATATGTGTGACTTACGCTCTGGAAGGCACAAAAACCAACCTATCCGTCATCTTTTCAGTGAGAAAACAGAAACTAGAGACTATTTCTTTGTGGTTTACAAACAGATACTGTCAATAATGCTTTCCTTTCTACTATTTACCTATCCTGGTGGTCTTATGGATCACACATATAACCTATGCACATCCTCTGATATGCTTTAAATCATTTGTGTATTACTTATATACCTAATATAATGTAAATGCTATGTAAATAATTTTAATGAGGTATTATATTAAGAATAATAACAAGAAAAAAGTATACAAGTTCAGTACAGACACAATTTAAAAAAGTATTTTTGATCCTCAGGTGGTTGAGTCCACTGATGCGGAATCCAGGGATACAAAAGGCTGCTTGTGCTACATTTTTTATTCCTTTTTCTGTTGTTGGATGTTAAGTGTACTGTAAGGGCCGTTTAGACTATCTTGCTAAGCTAGCTTAAGGGGAGCTATTTTTCTTCCAGTATGCTGTTGGCTTGTTCTGTCTTCAAAGTTTATAATGAACCTGCTACTTGAGTACACAACTGCTGGGCACAAGATTAGAAAATGAACTTGAGCACAAATAGATCAAGAATCTGGAGCAGGCCAACTATATATGGCTGGTAACAAGATCTACCAGATGACCTACTGTTTGCTGATGATAGAACAAGTCCTGATGGTACACACAAAGCTCGCTTTCTGCTACATACCCCCTTTACACTTTCCCTTTATAAGTTCCTTGGTAAACAGAGGAAGATGAGATGGTAAGATAACAGTCTGCCATCTCCTCAGGCTGCCAGCACTTGAATAGACAACCTTTCCTTTACCAACATTCACCTCTTTTGTGTGGGTGGCCAGTAGCCAAAACTGTATCCAGCAGTGTGGACAAATGAGTTGCTTACACTTCTTGACTATTGTGATTAATGTTTCAGTTAATATGGATGTAAAAATATCTCAATTATTTTGGTTATACATTCAGAAATGGGATTGTTAGATCCTATAGTAATTCTGTTCTTATTTTTTTCAAGAGTTGCTTTACTGTTTTGCATAGTGACTGCACCATTTTACATTCCCACCAGTATTCCATGTCCTAACCAACACTTGGGGTTGGGGGGGGGGTTGGGTTTTTTGACAGTGTAGAGGTGAAAGGTAAAACTTCCTCTCTGAAGATTTGTTAAAAGTCATTGACAAGGTGCAAATTAATGGGAGAAAAGGCATACACATTTTTTTTTGGGGGGGTCATAGTTTTATGTTACAAAAGAACCTTTAGAATGAAAACCCAGCCACACAATGGGGTAGAGAAGCTTACATGAGTTTTCAGAAAGCAACCTTAAAAAGTATGGCTAAACGCATGGCTAAATATGAGGTTATAGTAAGTTATATGACAGAGAGGAAACTTGGCCAGCAGAAGTGGTCTTGTTAAGTAAATGAACATTATAGGTAGCAACTGTCAGAGAATAGATGGTAAATGTTTCTTTTCAGACCTTTAAAGGTGTCAGGCTTTTGGTTAATCTTTCCTAGACCTGAACAAAGGAAAGCCTGGCTGCATTAATGCAGATACTCTACAGATGCAAATTTCTCCCACAAAAGATAGATTTGCAGGTTCTCTTGTTTGCAGGCTCTCTGACAGCTATCTCAAAATCTGTCAAAGAAATATATTTGAGGGTAAAATATTTTTATTTCCTTTAATTTCATTTCACTTCCTACTGGGTGCAAGATAAGATTATTTTATGTCCTGCAGTCATGGGCAGTTTCAATTAATGTGTGAGAGAAAGCTAGTAATTGCCATAAATGGAAATTCTCTAATCCAAAGTCATCACTGGGGGGCTCTCACAGGCTTTTGCCATAAGCTCCAGTCTGAGCTACACAGAGGTATACTGTGCAAACAGCTTGTCCATCTTAGTGATGCAGGGTTCTCCTACTCAGGGCTGGACAGGAACCCCCTATTTTCTATGCATGAGTGAGCTCAGAAATCAGTCTCATTGCAGACCCATCTCTATGCACAAACAGGCTCAAAAAAATTAGCCAGACCAGTATCTATCTGGGTTGCCTCTCCTAGAACAGGGAACCCACCCTAAATAAGAGGCTGCCCCTCCCAGAGCAGAAAACACACCCAACTGGGACCACATTCCTGCATGGGGGCAGTTTTAAAATTAACTTCTAGCCCTAAGCCCCTGGCACCAACTGGTTGTGACAGTCCATCTCCCCAGTAGTTCCTGTCCACAGAATAGGAAAAATAGTATATAAACCCCTGGACAGAATGCCCATTTGGAGTACTGCTTGGGTCTCCTCTTTGCTGCAGCAGAGTTTTCCTTATCCATTTTATCTACCTATCAATAAAATGGATTCATTCTTCAAATCTCTGAGACCAAGAATCCAACAGAGAGACATACCAGCTCTACTAGCATTCCAGCTTTTATCCTACACTGTGTTTGGGTGATCTTATTCATTCCCATTTTAGCATATACATATTATTGTTAAAAGTCTAATTTTTATGCCTTATGTTTTACAATACTAGGTAGGGGAACCTAGTTATCCATTCCTATAATACATTCAGGTAACAGAGACAAAATCACTTCACATAACTCCTAAGTAAACATTCCAATCTTCACCTTATCAACTCTTGCATTTTTGTATTCTTTCAGTTTGACTGTAGCTCACATTAGGGCTTCCCCAGTACATTTTGGTTTATAATACTTGGCAGAGAAAACATTCCCTAGTCAAATATAATATCTATTACTATACTTACATAAAACAGTCAAGTAAAGGACACATAACTTCTTTACATAAAGCCTGTTTAAACATTTCAATTTTCATTCAAACTTTTACCTGAATCCACTTATTCCTTCCATTTCTATATTTTCTCAAAGTATAGCTGTTAGGGCTTCACCAAGCGTTTTGGTACACAGTCTCATGGCTCTATTTCAAAGAGTCTCAGAACTTTTCTTCTCCACTCCCTGATCATTTGACTCACTCTTGTGGGTAAGACTCTTGGTCTCCAGTGAGGAGTCTAGCCAAAGGGACCCTGGCCCTTTTGGCAATCTTTATATTGATTAATTTACCTAACTGTTCTTTCAGTGATTCCAAGTCAGGTTTCTCATTGTAGTCTCTGCCTTAGGGCTTTTAAAATTCCTCCAAAGAGGGGTAACTAGAGCAGATTTTTGGGTCCTTAAATGGCAATGGAAAACCAGGAATAGGTATCCTTGGTTCACCCAAACTTAAATAGTGTTGTATTAAGACTTTAGTTTTAACCTCATCAACATCCATTTGATTCATCCCATTTCTCATAGACCATCTAAAGATTTCCATCTTTCTTGGACAGGTCCCTTGATTCTTCTCTCTGCCTTTTCTATTTTATTATTAATTAATTTAATGTATTCTATGAGCAGCTGTAAAGCCCCTGAGAGAAAGCTGAGACAATTCACAATTACCAGGATAAAGGGTATATTCAGTGGATGACTATCCTGATTATCATGAAGCCAGTAGATCATGGTTTACATGCAAAGCTGCTTCATGTGGGATGCTGCACTGCCATTTATAGGAGTTGTTGGACTGTCCTCCTTCTCAAGATACACTTTTTTTTTTTTTTTTGAGACAGATCCTCAAGCTGGGTAGAATGCTATGGCATCACAGCTTACAGCAACCTCCAACTCCTGGGCTCAAGTGAATCTCCTGCCTCAGCCTCCCAAGTAGCTGGGACCACAGGTGCCCACCACAACGCCAGGCTATTTTTTAGTTGCAGCCATCATTGTTGTTTTGGCGGGCCCGGGCTGGATTCAAACCTGCCACCTTAGCCACTGGAGCCACAGGCACCAAGCCTCAAGATAAACTTTACTGTAGATTTTCCCCAAGCCACCAGGTTGTCTATTCCCTTAAGAGTAACCTGTCTTGTGTCTGGATCATGGCTAGCCACCTGCAATTGTTCCATAGTGAGCTATGGGGCGTGAATGAAACCAAGCATGTTCTTCACTCTGCAGCATTGAAAGCCAAGATACCACTCTTATCTCCCATGAGGCACAAAGGACTGAACCCTGTGCTGAGAGACATGACCAAAACTTTGTCTGGCTTCCATTTGTACTAGGTCTTCTCCAAAACTTTTATTCTGAGTCTTTGCTTTAAAAAAAAAATGCAATGCTGCAAAACCACAAAATGCACATTTTCCCAACATATTTCTGCCCTTGGAAAGTTTGTTGAAAAATCACCTCACAATAAATCAGAGCTTAGAAGTTTATATGCCTTTTTGATAAGGTAGGCTATGGGAACAGGGATAAAGAAATTCTGTTGAGGGGCAATAATGGATTGCTAAGGAGGATGAATGAATGGGGAATGAAGATTAACTAGCAAATATTCCCCTTTGGAATTTAATCCAGTCTGAGAAATGGAACATTGTTTTCTTAAAGAGTCTTTTAATGTCTGGTCACATCCCAGATCTTACAGGGTGGGATAGAAAAGAATAATTATTCTCCTAAGTAGGTCTACATCTCAGGTAAATAAAATAACTTCAGTGATTTTGGTAAAGTAGATAGTGATGGTGATGGTCTCACAGAGACCTTGCAGCTTCTTCAGTAAGTCCAACATGTCAAAATGCCAAATTTTGGGGTAAAAATAGTCACTCTAATTTCCTTCAAATGCCAGACCATCTTCAATAATGTTCTACTGATCTCCATTTTGTATTTTCCCATTTCCCCATAACCTCCAAGCCCTTTTATTGTTCTTCCCCTTTGTCTTAGATAGAGCTGAGCTCAGTTTATATAGTTTAAGTTTATACTTTACTCTGTCTTGCCACCTTTAACAAATGTCTGATCCTGTTTCTCTTTGACAGTTCTATGGTGTCAGGACTCAGATCTGGGTCAAAACAATCATTGGACCCTTGGACATGACAAATAAATGACTCAAGAAAACACAAAACCTTTTGTCTCCAATCTGCTTGTCTGTTGGTGAGTCTGACTCCTGATCCAGGATTCTGGAAGCAGGTTTTAATTTTTTAAATTCCAAGTATACTCTTGAGGCTAGGATAAAGTCACAGGTGTCTTTGTCAAGTACCATTAGTTAAGGATATGTAAGGTACCATTAGTTAAAAATATGAAAACTACACTCTTTCTCTCAAACCCCCACAGACTCTATGCTTTTCCCCTATAGCCTTAACATTCTTTATCATTGGCAAAAAATTTTATTAAAGATTCTATTGAATTGCAATGGTGCCTGTGTAGCTCTTGGGACATTCCCAACTGTCCATGCAAGATGAGTCCTGGAACAAAAGGGAACAAAAATTTCAGGTGTACAGTGTTTCTTTTAATTTGCCTGATATGAAAAAGCCCAGAAATAGCTTGATCTCCAGCCCCTTTCCCTTCCTTGGAGGTGTAGCAGGGGTAAGGAGATACAGGTTCTAACTTGGAGTCTAACCCCCCCCCCCACCCAACCACTGGGTTGTGGGAAGGGACACAGAAAATGGGGGTTTAAAGGAAATAGGAGACAAGCCTGGCCTGTTGCATAAAGAAGTCTAGAGGGCTTATTGAATAAAGACTGGAGGGCTGGTAGAATGGGAACACTGTCATCTGCACTCAGCACTTCTCACTAAAAAAGGGAAAAGAAAATGGACATGAAGTGATGTAGGTAACAAATGACCAATAGAAAGGAGCAATAATCAATGATCAATAGAAAAGGGAAATAAAGCCTGAAGGTGAAGAGAGACCAACAAAAGAGTTAAGATTTCAAACAGAAAGAAAGGATATTCATGCTTCTACATTGTCTTCACATCTCCAGTCTTTCATTACTCACTCATGAGAGGAACCCACTTCCAGTTCCATTTGGAAGTGCTCTAAGCTTTCTCTTTGCTCTTAAATAAAATTTCTCTTTCTTATACTAAAACTTGTGCAAGTGACTTTTACTTTCTATTTCACGATGCCTGTACTGCTCCAATTTTACTTCCATTTTCTACCTATGTTCACTTTCTATTCATGCAACCCTTGGTTGAATAAGTAATGGAACAGGTCAACTAGGGTTAGGAACCAAGACTCCCAACCCCCACACTTGGCTCCTTAGGCAACCAGCTCCCATCTTAAAGTGTTGGAGGGGCCTCAATTACAGTCTCTTTATTAATATAAACTCAGGTATGGTTGTCACGGACTTGTTATGAATAACAAAAGACATTCCTATCACTTAGGAATTGCCAAGGGTTTTAAGAACTTTGATAAGAAGCAGGAATAAAGATCAAATATATATATTTATGCCAGGTGGCAATAGTTTGTATGAAGGTTGTAGCAGTGCAGAAATAGAAAAGTACATGGATTCCAGATGTATTTTGAGGTTGAGGCCAAAAGGACTAATTCAATGGTGGGTGGGGCATTGTGGGAACTGGAAGAAACAAGAATGAGTCCCCAAAATGAAAACAACCTCTATCACCAGGAGAATTGAAAAAATAAATTGTGGTACAGTAAATGCAATGAATACCAAAAAAATTAAATAAAAAGAGTAAACTGCTGGTACAACATATAGATGAATCCCAAAAATACACTGAGTGAAATAAACAAAGCAAGTAAGAGTTCATTCTGTATGATCCCAATTATGTAAAGTTTAAGAACAAGCAGAACGAATTCATGGTTGATGTAAATCAGAACAGTGGTTACCTCTGGGAGGAAGGTATTATTCTGAAAATGCTCTAGGATGATGGAAATGTTATAGATTTCAATGTGGGTCATAGTTATATGGATATACACATATGCAAAAGTAAATCAAGCAGTAAATTTAAGATTTTCTAAGTAAATTTATAAACTTAGTGTTAATATTATAGTACTCAATAAAATCATTTATAGTAATCCTTTAAAGAGCAGAAGAACAAGGCACAACTAAAGACAATTCATTTGCTACAAAAAGAAAGGTGGGGGAAAGAAGCCAAAAACAAACATGGTTACCAGAAAGCACACAATAAGTTTACATGAAGAAATATCAAAAATATTATAAGGTGTAAGTACCAAAATATACAGACTAAGGTAAGAATATTATGAATAATGAGAATAATTACATAATAAAAGGTATTCATCAGAAATACATAGTCATTCTCAATATTTCACAATATAAACTTAAAACAAAGAAATTGACAAATCCATAATTATGGAGAATTTTAAAACAGTTCTTATGTATATTCAACATTAAACACACACACACACACTCATATACTCTTACCATATTAGGTCACAAGGCAAATCTCAATAAAAACAAAAATAGATATCATAGAAAGCATGTTGAAAAAATCTAAAATATCCATAAATTGGAAAATTTATAAACATACTTTTTTAAAATTCATTTATCAAGCAAGAAATATTGAAAATGAGAAAATGAGAGTGGCACCTGTGGCTCAAGGAGTAGGGTTCAGGCCCCATATACTGGAGGTGGCTGGTTCAAACCCAGCCCTGGCCAAAAACTGCAAAAAAAAAAAAAGAAAGAAAGAAAACGAAAACACCATGAATTACAGCTATTAACCAGTACATAGAGAATGAATTTTTAACCTTTGAGGTAACAATTAGAAGAAACATTTTTTAGAACTCTCAGTGTGCCAAGTGTCCTGTTTTAAAAATCACAGGAAGAATATTTAATACAAACTGCAAATGCAAAAAAGTTAACTTTTCACAATAACAGCCTCTGAAATATTTATAACACTTTGGAGCAAACAACCCAAAGCACACTAAATCAATATAGTAAAGAAAAATATTTTTAAATATTACTGTTTCAAGGAAATGGTCATCAATTCACTTTTCACTCTTCCATTTAGATCAGCTAGTAAAGAAATTGGAATTGTGTGATTTGCTTGAATGAACCCCCGAAGTGTTGCTTTGCTTAGGTGTGCTTCCTCTTTCCAATGAAGCATGCTGGTGTGAAGGCTTCACTTATTAATACTCAAATGCTACTTTGATGATGAGTGTGAAAGTGCTCTTAAGTTTTGCTAAAGGTAACTTTTTATGCTATCTGTATCTTTACTTTAAAAAGCAGTTTGAGTCCAACATAACTGTGAACCCTTTGAAGAAAATGGGTGCATTCAAAGAATGACCCTCTACTTCCTACTCCACCACCATCAAGTCTTGCACATAAAAATGTTACTTTATTAAATTTTACGTGCAACAAACAGCAAACTGTATCTTAAGACTTTTAAATTATTTTATCTTTCAATTTTTTTTTTCTGTTTGAAAATGGTTTGGGTAACTTGGCTTGGAATGCATAATAATACTCATTCGTGAGCAATGGAAAAAAATTTTTATCCACCTAACGGCTTTCCATTTAGCGGCAAGAGCTCTCAGGAATGAATTAAAACCGTTAAACCAGGGTCTGGTTAACTGGAAGTTAAAAGACTGGAAAGGAGTCACAAAAAACTGCCTTCTTTCGCAACCCACTCCGCCCTCCGGAGACCACCAACCAATCGCAACCAGCAGGGGGAGCCCGCCGGGCTGGGGGACATAGACCCAAGAGGCACAAACCAGAGAGTTCCGCCTGCGCAGCGGGGACCACGACTGCGGTTCCGGACTCCGCAACGCGCCACCAACCGGTAGGAGCCGCTCTCGGCGAGCGGGATCGAAGGCCGCGACGGGCGCTGCCTCTTTCGCTTCCTACCTCCACTGACCACTCTACCGGCTGCCATGGTTGAAGCAGATCGCCCGGGGAAACTTTTCATTGGGGGGCTGAACCCCGAAACCGACGAGAAAGCCCTGGAGGCCGCGTTTGGCAAGTATGGCCGCATCGTCGAGGTGCTCCTGATGAAAGATCGAGAAACCAGCAAGTCGAGGGGCTTCGCGTTCGTCACCTTCGAAAGCCCGGCAGACGCCAAGGCCGCCGCCAGAGACATGAACGGAAAGTCCCTGGATGGTAAGGCCATCAAGGTGGCCCAAGCCACCAAACCGGCGTTTGAAAGCAGCCGGCGGGGCCCGCCGCCGCCGCCGCCCCGCAGCCGCGGCCGCCTGAGGGGCCTGCGCGGAACCCGCGGGGGTCCGCGGCGACCCCCTTCCCGGGGCGGGCCAGCAGACGACGGCGACTATGCGGGGGATTTTGACCTACGGCCCCCCAGGGCCCCGATGCCCATGAAGCGCGGGCCGCCGCCGCGCAGGGCCGGCCCGCCCCCCAAGAGGGCCGTACCGTCGGGGCCGGTTCGCAGCGGCGGCGGAGGTGGAATGCGCGGGCGGGCCCCGGCCTCGCGGGGCAGAGATAGCTATGGGGGCCCACCTCGCCGAGAGCCGCCACCTCCGCGCCGCGACCACTACCTGGGCCCCCGGGAGGAGGGCTACTCTCCCAGAGACAGCTACTCGAGCCGAGACTACCCGAGCACCCGCGACCCTCGGGATTTTGCCCCCTCGCCCAGAGAATATACCTACCGCGATTATGGCCATTCCAGTGCCCGGGACGACTGTCCATCGAGAGGCTATGGCGACCGAGATGGCTACGGGGGTCGCGACCGTGACTACGGAGATCATCCGAGTGGAGGCTCCTACCGAGACCCCTTCGAGAGCTACGGGGACCCGCGCAGCGCCGCTCCTGCGCGGGGGCCACCGCCATCTTACGGAGGAGGCGGTCGCTACGAGGAGTACCGGGGCTGCTCGCCCGACGCCTACAGCGGTGGCCGCGACAGTTACGGCAGCGGCCGGAGCGACCGCTACTCCAGGGGCCGAGAGAGGGTGGGTAGAGTTGATCGTGGGCTTCCCCCATCCATGGAAAGGGGGTGCCCTCCTCCGCGTGATTCCTACAGCCGATCAGGCCGCAGGGTGCCCAGGGGTGGAGGCCGCCTAGGAGGCCGCTCGGAGAGAGGGGGAGGTCGGAGCAGATACTAAGCAGGAACAGACTTGGGACCAAAAATCCCTTGTCAAGGAAACTAACAATAAGAAGACGTGTTTTATGGTCACTACCCAAAGACTAGTACAAAGAAGATTTGTTTTTACCTTTTAAGAATTTCTTGTTAATTTCCTCTCTTATTTTTATGCTTTTGGGAGGAAAAAGTTAAAATTCATTTAATTTTGTTTTGGAATTGTTAACGTTTCTTTCAACAAGCTCATGTTAAAAGTATAAGACGAACCTGCGTACTAGTCTTCTTGTATTTTCAAGTAGAAATTTTCCTTAAAGGCTTCTTCTCTTCTAAATTTTTCTGATAAATGAGAAACAGTTCTGAGATGTTCTGAGTTTCATAAACATCTGCTCACCTAAAATGGAAAAATGGATCATTCTGCCCATTCAAACCAACTAGATTTTGGGAGTAGAGTGGGAGGGAATCGGTACATGTTACTGTTCAGATTTGGGGGTATCTTTCAGACTGAATCTCAGTGTTCCCAGTATTAAAAATCAAACAACCAGCAAAAACAACAAAAACCATTTAGATCAGATGCTTATGTAAAGAATTTTGTATTCATTCGGTAAATCTAAAAAAGTAAGTGGATAATGCTGGCCATATTTTGGTTTTTTTCCCTTTCTTTGGGAATCTGCAGGATCTATCCTTTGCTCCCCCAAATATCATTCATATGTTTTGAACAACAATGGAATACTAAAAGATTTTACCACAAAGCTGCAAAAAAGAAAAAAACAAAACCCAAACCCATCAATTGATAGCATTCATTTTTACCACCAACAAATTGTTAAGAAACAAGTAGAAAATACAACAATGGTGGATTTGGAGATGTAAATGGCTTTCATTTTTAACTTGAAGCTACTTGCCCTTGGCTCTAAAGTGGCCTCTGACTCCTGTGGATTGAATTGAGCTTCTTCCCCTAGGGGTGGAGGAGTCAAATGTGAGTAGTTTCAGACAGAGTTCAGGAGCAAAGGTCAGAGAATCCCTCAAAGAGCTTGGCATTTCATCTTCTGAAGATCTCAAACTGGTATGAAGGGGCTGGGTCTTCTTGTCCACAAAAGGCAAGGGGTTGGACTGGTTAAGTGTTCCTGCTTTAAAGGTAGGGAGTAGGGCTTGAAAAGGTTAGAATCTTCTTCCAAGATGCTTCAGGAAGAATGTAACAGTTTCTTCTTTTTATCCCAAGCTCAGGGGAAGAAACACCTTTTCCACTTAGCACCTGTGGAATTCCCCAGTTTATCTCAGTGAAAGGTAATTGTCCAGTCAAGGGATTCTAACAACCAGAGAAAAAAATACCAGGTAAAACTATTAGGACCCATGTTCAATATAAGAATTGCTGGAGGAAGCAAACGAATACCTGAACAACAACAAAAACGTATTTAAAGAGATCTGAATGTAATTAACACACATACACAATTCTTAAAAAGATTTTTCAACAAACTAATAAAGTAGGTGAATTAAAGGAGAGGACACACATTAGTGTGTCAGAAGATCAAATGCACGAAATAGCTCAAAAGAAATGATCGAGGAATTTAGCAGAACTGTGTAAGATAATTTGTGGAAAAATGTTAATCTTTATTAAAGGACCTAAGAGAAGAATTAAGTAAACGGAAATCCATATGTTCATGGTTGGGATGTCTTTTTATCATAACTATACTCAGTCTTACCAGATTAATTTGGAAACCAGGGTAATTAAATTGGAAAATCAGCTTTAAATGAAGTCAAAATATGATTTTTTTTTCCACACAGCTTCCCTCTTCTCTTTCTTAATAATACTATTTATTTGTATTGATCAGCGATGGAGTACTAAATGAGATTTGGTAAACCAACCACAAAAATCAAAACAATAACTTCATTTCACCACCAACAAATTACTAAGAAACAGGTATAAAAAAGAGATACTACTAGGAGATGTAGCTATTCCTAAAATTTACGTGGTTGAATAAAAAGAAGAGCCAAAGCAATTCTGAAAAATAATAGTTAGGAAGGACTCTATCCTACAGATACCAAGACTTACTGCAAAGCTCTAGCAATTTAAACTGTATGTCATCAACAGGCAAAGATACATACCAATAGACCAAAACTGTGGGCCTAGAAACAGGTCCACCTGTGTGTGTAAATGTGTTATATAACAGAGGTAGCTTTAAAAGTCATTGATGACAGAATGAACTTTTTTTTTTAAATGACTTCTTCTCTGTAAAAGATAAAACGAGACTCCCTAACTTACAGGCATGCACAAAAATACATTCTAGATGGTTTGAAGACATAAATGTGAAGAGGAAGTTTTTTAAACACTTAGAAGAAAAAGAAGAAATGCATTCACTACACTGGGGTAGAGAATTCCTTTTTAATACTTAAAAGTAACAAACCTATAAGGAAAATGTTGGTAAAGTTTTCCACATTGTTAAGGTTATTTTCTATAATAAAAGACACCATTAACAAGGTGAAATGTCAAACCATAAATTGTAAGAATATATTTACACTGGAATAATTTCCTGAAGCGTGCTTAAAAATCAATAAGAAAGGAAAAAAAATGGGCAATTAATCTTATCTTTCTGGTATAACATTGATGCAATCCCTTTGGAAACAATTTTGGCAATCCCAAATTGGTCATACCTATGACCCAGAAATTCCATTTCAAGGAAGAACTAAGAAACTTGCACATATTCACAAGGATATATGCACAAGATTGGTCTGTAAAGCACTCTGACAAAAAAAAAAAAAAAAATAGAAACAGTATACCTGGAGTGGATCAACAGCAATGTACTCTTACAATGAAGTTTAGTGTAGAAGCTAATGTGAATCAACCAGATCCACCTGTATCGACATGAGTCAATATCAAATTATTTGGTGAAAAAAGCAAATTGCATATAGAGTATAGTAAAAGCCAAGAATATGATTGGATTGATACACAAAAAATCAGGATATTTAGTGTGAGAAGGAAAGGAAAACAATGGGATGAGGAATGGGCTGTAGCTGGAACTGAAAATATTTTTATTTAAAAGCAACAGGTATTGACTTGGCACCTTTAGCTCAGCCACTAGGGCGCCGGCCACATACATCAGCACTGACAAGTTTGAACCTGGCCCCAGGCCTGCCAAACAACAATGACAACTATGACAAAAAAAAGTAGCCAGGCGTTGTGGCAGGTGCCTGTAGTCCCAGATACTTGGAAGGCTGAGGCAAAAGAATGGCTTAAACCCAAGAGTTTGAGGTTGCTGTGAGCTGTGATATCACAGCACTCTTCCGAGAGTGACATAGTGAGACTGTCTCAAAAATAAATAAATAAATGATAGGTATTAAGCAACTGATTCAAGTTTAGCATCTTAAATTTCTGTAGCCTGTATATTAACATCTCTTTTTATTCTAAAGTTCAAAATATTTCATAGTACAGATTTTAATAGGAAAACTAGAGCTTAGTGCAGCACCCAGCATACGATAACTACTCAAGAATGTTTACCGTTATCTTGAAACTCAGACATAACACTCATGAGAATAATTCTCCATTCAGGCTTTGTTCTCCCGTCAGTGTGGGTAATGCCTTGTTCTATAATATATGACTCAATTTGTGGAACCTTCCTATCCTAGACTGTGCCCACAGCTAGTTCAACATAATCTCAAGGGTAGAATTTGTATTTCTGAGAACCAAACCTTAGAGCAGGTGTAGCTTTTCTCTTTGATGTTTATCTTGAAGCATAGTAATGAGGAAATTTTTTTTTTCAGTTAACAGAGGCTAATTCTGAAGAGTAATCTTCTGAATATTAAAATGTTTAACTTAAAAAATGAAATATTGACATTTGGAAATACTCTTCCTGGGGCTTACATGAGGTTAAGAAATAATAACAAAAGGGCTGTCGATTTCTTATGTACATGTGCAACAGCCTGAATAGTTCTCTATTGGAAATTTATGTTATTAGACCTATCTTTGTGGGATCCAGTCAATTGAGAATATTTTTTTTTGCAGTTTAGGCTGGGGCCAGGCTTGAACCTACCACCCCCAGTATATGGGGCCAGCACCCTCTCCTTGAACCACAGGTGCCACCCTCAATTGAGACTATCTTTATAATCACTTTTATAATGATGAGAGAGAGAGAGCATAGATAGTCCTAGATGTTTTCTAGGACTCATCCATTAAGAAATTTACATCTCAACCAAAACTTTTATATTTTCTGTCTTGAACTTTCATTTGTACTCCTGAAACCCCAATATTTTCCACAGTCTTTTCTTTCCAAAATGATTCCAGGAGCCTTCAAACTTTTCATGTGACAACTGATAGCATTACTGAATCCTCACCAGGTAAGGCCTGACCAATTTTCATTTCTGATCATAGACCGAATCTTATGTGGTTCCTGAAGATACCTTGAAGAGCGCAAAAGGTAGAAGTACCTTTTCTATAGGGTAATACCCCCCCCCTTTTCCCTTTACCTCAGGCCAGGTGAGGTGGAAAAGGCATTTCTGCCTACTATATTCCTCCTAACTGGATCTTCTAAAACTACTCTGCCTTTATATGGTTTCCACGATCCCTCCCTTTTAGCCTTTGCTTTAAAGGCGATAAAACTTCTCTTCCTCCACAGACATTTCCTTTTAGGGGACAGTCAACTGTGTTCTGATATTTCCTCTTTGGGGCATACTTAAGAACTCACCCAGCAGAATCAGGTTATATTGCTTTTGTTGTGCAGACATGGAATCCAATGCTGGTGGGAATTCCTTTCAGAATCGTGTGTGTTCTGTTTGTTGATTCTGAAGCTAATTTCTCTTACAGCTTAGCACATCTAAGAATAACTGAAAAATTATTCGAAGTCTAAGTGTTTTAGGGTTAACACTGAGCAAGGTTATCAAGTGCAAAAAATTAACTCTAGAGGAATTATGTAGCAGTAATGACCCTAATAGGTCCTACTACCATATCATATTTGTTAAAATGCTCAAGAAAAATATGAGGACCTATTATTAAATTTTTTGGGAAAATATTAGAAAAAAATAGTAAATCTTTCTCTTAATGTTTAGAGTCTATTTGTTATAGTAGAGAGATACTCTTTTGGCTACATGGATAATTCCTCATTCTGTTACTTATGTGGCTTGGACAATTTTCTTAAAAAAATTGACCTTCGTTTTTTTTCATGTGCAAATGGTGATGATGATACTGTTTCATAATGACTAGGAAAGCTCTAAATAAGGAATGTGATGAAGTTCATTAAATGATAGTACCATAGCGTTCTACACAAAGCAGTGATACAGACTGTCCCCTGGAATTTATCATTTCTATAGCCAGTAAAATTACTTCTGTATTCAAGTCTTCAGGAAAGGTCAACTTGACAGTTTTATTGTATTTACTCAAGCTGTACTCACCCAGCTTGAAATCTTAGAGACATATTTGACTTTTTTGTTTTTGTTTTGAAATAGAATCTCAGGCTGTCACCCTGGGTAGAGTGCCATAGTGTCACAGCTCACAGCAACCTCAGACTCTTGGGCTTAAGCAATTCTCTTGCCTTAGCCTCCCAAGTAGCTGGGACTACAGGCACCCACCACAGTATTGTTGCAGTTGTCATCGTTGTTTTTAGCTGACCCAGGCCAGGTTCAAAGCTACCAGCTGCGGTGTATGTGGCTGGCGCCACCGAGATATTTGACTTTTTATAGCCCTCATTTATTTTCCACTGCCTCTGCCTTCTCTACCTCTTGAAAACTAGGGAGACCAAAACTCCTACCAGCAGGTTCAGTGCCCCATTGCTAACTAGTCTGGAGTGAGGCAGATATATGTTATTATCAAGGTCTTGATTCCTTCAAATCTAGTAGGGTTTACAATTACTACACTCTGGCTTAATTGGTTTAGATTCAGTTTTACCCCATAAAGTACAGACTATAGTGCCTAGATTTTTAAAAATAGCTATTGTTGTTGTTATTTTTATTTACAATTGATGCAGGGCTTGGTGCATGTAGAGACTTCCCTAAGTTGCAGTAAAGTGTAGTGATTTAGAATAAGTAATATGGGACCTGGTAGGGCTGAATTCAAATTATGTATCCAGCATTTACTAACTATGTGAGTTTGGTCAGGTTAGTTAATCATTCTCTGGTTTGTTTCCCTTGTTTATAAAATAGGGACCAGAATGCTTACCTCATGAGATTGCCCATCTGTTTACTCACTGGATCTAATGTTGAACAAATATTTATGTAATACTTAACAAATGTCAAAAACAGTGCTAAAATTGTGGCAATAAGGCAAACAGTTAAGCAGCATGTATACTTGGCTGCTAGATTCAAGTTTATTAAAGAAGATTCACAAAGGTAGAGCAGTAGCAATTACTAGTTGCCCAGATGCATGCTGGGGGAATCCACAGAGACTTAATGGTATTAAATATCAACTTTTGGAGAGGAACTCCTACATTTGGGCTGTGTGGCTTTGAGTTGCTTAATAAGGTAAGCCTCAGCCCCTACTTTAGAGTAATTAGGGATTAGGATATAATGGAAGTATGTCATAGCAGAACCTTAGTTTTAACCCTTCCGACACACAGCACTCATGGCTGAGGATTTGTAGTTTGCTTATTTCAGACCAATCCTAGCACTCCAGGAACCAAAGCGGGTAGATTGCCTGAGCTCACAGGTTCAAGACCAGCCTGAGCAAGAGGGAGACACTGCCTCTAAAAATAGCCAGGCCTTATGGTGGGCCCCTTAGTCCTCGCTACCCAGGAGGCTGAGGCAAGACTATCTCTTGAGCCCAAGAGAATGAAGTTGCTGTGAACTATGGTACCATGGCACTCTACCAGGGGTAACAAAGAGAGACTCTGTCTCACTGTCTCAAAAAAAAAAAAAAAAAAGAATGGGAGGGACACTGGGACTTCTGGTGGAGGATTTTGGCCAGTTTAGCAGTCAAAAGCTGGAGAAAGGAGAGGAAGCAGAATAGAAAAAAGGGTCTGTGAAGACGGTGTTACTCTGAATAATACCTATTCTAATATGTTGAGGGGCAGGGATCAAAGTCTTGCACTTAAAGATGCATAACACAGCAAACTAGTGGCTGGAATTGCTACTTCAGCATTTGTGATTGGAAGAACACCAGCAGTAGTTGTGGAGGCAACTGTGGACCAAGAGGTATAGATAACCATAATCGATTGCATAAAAAATGGGCCATAACCAGTTCTCAATGAAACGCTGCTGAAAGCCAACCCTTTTCTAGGAGGCCAATGTGCCAGGGATTAGTTTTGAATAAATTAATCCCTATCTCCTAGCCAAGCAATGGAGACATATTGGTGAACACAAGTAGACATTGATCATCCTCAAACAGATTAATGTTCTAAGGGTACACAGACTTTGGTTAAAGTATCATCCAAAAAGGTAAAATTTTAACTATGATAAGCGCTATTGAAGAGTGCTATGAGATACATTAATGAAAGCTTGTATTATAGGACATCAGAGAATACATCCTTAAGGAAGTGATAATTGTATTAAGATGTGAAGAATGAATAAATGTTACGGTTAACTAGGATAATCTATAAAAAGCATTAGCGCGTAGTAAGCTCTTAATGAATGGAGACCGGTTTTCTTATTGCTATTTTTTTGTGACAACAAGATGTAGCTGGAAGTTTAAGCTATATAGATGAAGATTAAGGAATCTAGATGAACAGCTAACAAATGTTAACTTAAGAGGTTGATTACCTCTTGATAACTTGATAACTTGAGGTTGATTACCAAGAGAGCAGAAATGAGGAACACCAAAATTTAAATCACCAAATAAGAAAGAGAATATGAGCTCAGTTCAAGGTCAAATGAGTAAGGAAAAATGAACTGATAAGATGCAGAAGATAGGAAACAGGCACGTATTGGCTGTATTGATGCTTTGGAATGAACTATGTGTACACTAATACCCCTTTAAAGTCAAAGAGCCAATGTCACTTGTTAAAGGCATCAGGGCTATTTGAATCTGAAGTAAACCAGACGCTGTCTTTATCCTTAAGGCACTCACAGTTTAGTGTAGGTGACAGATTGTTCTATATCAAACTATCTGGGATGCAAAATAGAAAAAATATTGAGATATGCATGGGCAATGTGCTAAGTGAAAGAATTAATTTTGATTAGGAGAAGGCTCTTGAGAGGATGTGAATTTCAGGATTTTCCCTGAAATAAGGAGGATCTTCTTCGGTATGTGTATGTTTTCCACTTTAAATACAGCTAGATTCATTTGCTTCTATTTGTAATTAATTTAAGTTTTGTCCTCATCTTTGTTTATTTCCCATTTCTGAATAACTTACATGTATTATGCCACTGTCAATTGAAAGCCATTAAAATATCAGAAGATAGGAGAGGTGATCTGAGTTGCACTTGCCTGTTATTCTCCTGGCATCTGAAAAATTTACAGGAGAGAGAGGCCAGAGGAAGAGGGTCATCCTCTATATAATAAAGCTTACATTTTTTGTATTTAAGGTTAGATTAAGAAGCTTTGTGAAGGAAAAGTGTGCTCCTGATACTAAATAGAAGTTACCCTATCATTACTGTCCGCTAGATGTCACCAAAAGCTCAAGGATTATGGAGGATGTTTCCTCCCTTGTACCTGCCCCATCACTCTTGAGCTCCAGGTCCTGGGGTTTTATGGCTAAGTAGTACTTATACCTTCAACTGGAAATCCTTGTCTAATCAGATTCTAAACAGTGTGTACAACTGAAAAAACCAGAAGTATATCCAAGTATCTACAAGTATTCAAGTTGGTAGCGAAAGGTGAATAATTTAATAAGTGATGCTGATTCAATTTATTATTTTAGAAAAAACCATTGTATATCTTCTAATCTTTATATACCACAAAAAGTTCCAGGTGGACTAACTTATTTTAGGTAGGATTTAAAACAGATTTAAAAAAAATTTTATTAAGATGCACTTGACAGAGTTTAACTGTCTTATCCATTTTTAAGTGCACAAGTTCAGTGGCATTATTTCATACTGCTGTGCTACTGTCACCACCATGCATTCATAGGACTATTTTTATCTTGACAAATTGTGGATTAACTTTTTTAATGTAAAAAACAGAAACAACAAAACGCCTAAAATAAGATAGAGGTGTATTTTTTATAATCTTGAGTTTGGGAAGATTTTTCTAAACCAAATAGCAAAGGGGATATCAAAAGTTATACACTGAGCGGGGCCTGTGGCTCAGTGGGGAGGGTGCCAGCCCCATATACTGAGGGTGCCGGGTTCAAACCCGGCCCTGGCCAAACTGCAATAAAAAAATAGTTGGGCATTGTGGCAGGCACCTGTAGTCCCAGATGCTCAGGAGGCTGAGGCAAGAGAATTGCAAAAGTCCAAGAGTTGGAGGTTGCTGGGAACGGCACTCTACTGAGGGCTATAAAGTGAGACTCTGTCTCAAAAAATAAAAAGTTATATATTGATACACTTTCTTGCATAAAGATTAAAACTTTGTTTCCATTTAAGTAAGTCTTAAAGTTTATTTATTTATCACATATAAAATGTATAATTTATCAGATATTCATCTCCATGTAGTTATAGGACTGAAGTCACTTGTCTTGCTGGCTTTTAGCCAACAGGCTACTATAAGTTCCTAAGGACCTCATGCAAGTCCTTGCCACATGGCCCTTTCATAGATCCTTGTACAATGTGACATTCTATTTCTTCCAAGCCAGCAACAGAAGTCTCCCCAGTCTGCTACTGCAGACTCTTATATACCACACCATCCCAACACAATCATCTTTGCTATATAATGTGACCTAATCAAAGGAGTACCAGCCAAGGTATACATGTATTTATAATTTCGAGGAAACACGAAACACGAGTTTTAAGGTGATACCAAAACATTGGATGGAAATCGTGATTTTGTGGGGCTTTGTAATATAATATATAGATTACAATTTTAATGTATTTTCAGATAAATTTAGGGTCTAAATTTGTATTGAAACTTACTGTTATAAAAAGGCTACACAGTGAAGATAAGAGATGTATGTACTTAGAATAAATAATAGAATATTATTAGAAATTATATAGTCATTTAGTTTGTTTAGCCTAATATTCTTCAAATTCAAAAATAAGTTAAAAGAGGTTGAGATAATTTTGACCTGATCTCATAAGTTTTCTTTTTGGTTCTAATGATAGAGAAATAACTAATATTTTTGAATGATTCCTCTGAGCAGGCAATGAGATAATTTACCTCATTTATTCTTCACAAGGACTCTTTGAAGCAGATGTCATTTTTATACCACCCACATTACAGATGAAGAAACCGAGGCCTCAAGAAGGTAAGTAATTTGTGCAAGGTTATAGAGCAAAAAATTTGGTAGAGTAATAATTTTAATCTAATTAATTGACTTTGGGAGCCCAAGGTTTTATTTACTAAGTTATACTGACTGAAAGTCACCTGTGCCAGGCAAGCCACACCATAAGAGCCCAAGTCTATAATGGCAATCTAAATGGCTCAGTTCTCACAGTGAAGTTCCAGGAAAAATTGCTAAGTAGGTGGTGTTTACCTCTACTTTAATAAGCATTCATATTTTATAATCACAGAAAAATATTTAGTAAGAAACAGAAATACATTAAAAATTAGGGTATAGATTACTTAACGAAGATAAAGCCTAGTTTCACTCAATGCATTAATATCCTTTTTTCTTTTCTTTCTTTCTTTTTTTTTTTTTAAGTGAGCATTCTTTCCTTGGGAACCATGGTCATTGTGTTAATATCTTTTTATAATTCACACTTCACCCACTCCATGGAAGATGTGTGTATATATGGATAGGACAAAAGGACATCTTGAGTGGCTGCTGGTACATTTTTTTGCTGGATATACCCATTCTTAATTATTTTTTATCATTAACTTTTTCATAGTTAGCATCTTATCCCTCAAACATGACAGTTATTTTGTAATAAGAAATCTCACAATAAATTTTGGATGGAAACTGATGTGTATGGTTTAAAAAGTCTAAATTTTTTTGTATCAAAACCAGGGCTAAGGTCAACTGTGCCAGAATCTTGGGGCTTATTACCTTCATAATGGCATTGTTTGTCATTGCAACTTGAGGTAAAACCCTTCTCAGTGTTCCCTTTCTTAGTTCAATCATGCCCTTACCAAAATTCTCCAATTATGCACAGGCAGCCATTCATTGACTTCTATTTGGGGTGGGATTGTAAACTAAGTCATTTCCTAATTCCCCTATGACATAATGACCCTGTCTGCTTTTAGATCAGTCATCTATCCTATTTTTCCAATTACAACAACATACTTTACTTAATAGGATTTTACCTGCGATCTTAAATTTGTGCCAGGGAACTTAATTATTACAGAATTCTTGTTTTTGTTTGTGTTTTATTTTATTATTGAGCGCCCCCTCCCACATGGTTTATGATTCTAGCCTTCTATTTAGTCTGGAAATTTAGTTGTTATAAGCCTTTTTCTTCAGGCTTTATTTTTTATTTGGGTGAGATGCTACACCTTCTATAGTTAATGCAATGATACACTAAAATCAGAGACCTGGGAAAATTCAATTAGGAGGAAATGTTTTTGTCATAGTAGTTGCTTTGGGCATTTAGAAAGTCTGGAAATGCAATTCTACTTTTTAGATGTTCAGTGTTTTCCAAGAAAATGTCCAGACCACTAACGAGGAAAGAAAGCTTGTAACCAACCAAGAATCAGGGAACCAGTATATGCTTGGGGTTGTCCTCAGCCTTCTGTTCATTTATTTAGTAAAGATTTATTTAACACTTATTACTGGCTGAACATAGTTCTGAAGGGTGGAAATGCAAATATGAGACACCAGTTATGGTCTCTACCTCTGAGTATTTATTCCTCTAGCAATTGCAGTACAAGTCACATATGAGTATGAATGAAAAACTTCATCCTGGCAGCAGAAAACAAGCTTACAAGCTATTTTTGAAATAGAAAGAAAATTGGAGACTAGAAGTAAGCCTAAAAAGAAAGTTAAATTGAAGTAAGATCTAGGTAAAGCTGTTGAACATTTCCTTTTTTATGTCCAGTGAAATATTTTTGACAGTAGAACTCCAAAAATACATAACAGTGAATGGAAAAAAGCATCAAACCCCCCCCAAAATTTCTCTCATAAAGAAGTCATAGATATTATGACTATTTTGATATACTATAAAATTGCAAACTAGGATTAGTTTTCACCAAATGGATTTTATGACCTCCGTAATATCACTGCTCTATTTACTTTTATTATTTCCAGTAGAGTAAACATTCCACATGTAACTAATATATTTGGATTAACTCCTCTGTGCTTCATTTGTTTTGAGAGGGATTAACAACAAAGCTAGATTTATGAGCCTTAGGGGAGGGGTGTGCTTTGTTGAAACTTTCATCGGATTTTACACATGTTTCTAAATACCCGGGAGAGATGGAATTAATCAGGCCTCAAACTCCTTAAAGTAGAACTGCTGGCTACTCAGAGCAATAACTTCAGAATTAAAAATAGCAGTTGAGCAGTGTTCAGACTAGAGCTAATCAGCACTATGACAACAAGCACTCTTCCTGGCCCTTTGTGGGGACCAGGTGCTTTTCCCTCCTAATCATTTTAGATGGCTCTTTCTCCAGCCTGCGATGTTTGTTCACAAATATGCATGAATTAGTAGTTGGCTGCTGCATCTTCTAGGTGGACCCTCTGGAGATGTCTGAAGTCCTCTCCTAGTACTAATGCTTTTCTCTGTTACTCTGGTTTACATATGCTAAAGGCCTTCTTCCCCTCTGGGCTGTTGTTTTTTTTATCCTCAACTAAGGGTGTCTGGCCAAGCTCCGTCTAGGTTTCTTTCTCCCTGCTTTAAATAGGATAATAATCATCGAAGCAACTCTAAATCTGCAAAAGGATTCCCTAAAAGCACACTTGTTTTGGTTAGATTATAATAAAGAAACAATTCTCATGCTATATAAGTCATTGAAGAATATTTTAAAAGAGAGATAGTGTTTATTTTATTTATTTATTTATTTATTTGAGACAGAGTCTCACTAAGTTGCCCTCCATAGAGTGCAGTGACATCACAGCTCACAGCAACCTCAAACTCTTGGGCTTCAGCGATTATCTTGCCTCAGCCTCCCAGTAGCTGAGACTACAGGTGCCTGCCACAATGCCCAGCTATATTTTGTTGTAATTGTCACTGTTGTTTGGCAGACCCTGGCTGGGTTTGAACCCGCCAGCTCCGGTGTATGTGGCTGGAGCCCTCACCACTGAGCTACAGGCACCAAGGTGAGAGAAACAGTGTTTAAATTCATTTTGTAAGCCAGTATAAACTTACTACTAAAACCTGACAAAGATACAAAGGCATGAAAATTATGAACACTTTTCATCTATGAATATAAATAGGTAAAAATATACTCACAATAATTGCAAATTGAAATACACAACATAATTAAAGAATATACCATGAACAAATGTGAATATAGTTTTTTAATATAGTTTTATAAAAGCTATTAATATAATCTTTTACATCAGTGAGCCAAAGAATGCAAGATGTCTCCCATTACCTTTCCCCAAATGTAACTCCTCTTCCTCTCCTAGGGGTAATCATTCTCCTTACTTTCATAAAATTATGTTATTGCTTTTTTATATATTAATATCATAATTATAGTCTATAATAATATATAGTTTTGCTGGATTTTAAAATTTTATATGAAAGTCATTATACTGTATATACTTCAAATATGTAAGTAATGGTGACTTTTCATCAATATTTTATGGAATTTATTCATGTTTTTGAATGAGGTTATAGTCTGTGGATTTTCACTGTTGTCTAGCATTCCATTGTATGAATATACCATAATTCATTCTTCAGTTTTATGATTGTACTTACCAGCATCATTTCCATTTGGATACCGTTTTGAACAAAGTTACTCTGAAAATTACTAGGAACTCTATACCTGGTAATATATAAGGCCAAAATACTAACCAAATGTAGCTTCAGTGTATAATTCACTTGGCTATGTTGGTGAATACCGGTTATTTTACCTCCTTTCCAACTCTTGATATCATCACATAATCTTTACTGATCTGTTTAGTTGGTGTTCAGCTCAGTGCCAAAGCAATCTTCTGAGTGTGTGAGGTAGCTGAGGCATTTTATGTCTGTCTTGCTCTTACACTGAGGCTACAGCTCTTTGAAATCTCAGTTCTATAGATGGAGGGTGTCTTTTAAAAATTCTTACCTGGTTGTACCTTAGATTTGGTCTTCTGTCTTCCAAGCCACTGCGAGCCTGTTAAAGTTCAGAGGATTTGACAAATGCTCTCCCAGGCAGAGCTCCTTTACTTGCATATTGGCCTGAGTTCCTTTACTAACATATTGGCCGTACTATTTTGGGCATATATTTGATGTATTTAAGCTTTATTTTTGTTATATATTTTGTCCAAATTTTTTAGTTTATTTTTTAATGTCTCCAAAGTAGATTGGGTTAATCCAAATATCCTTTAGCCTACACTCTTTAGATAATGCCATTTCCCCTTAAGTTCCAGTAGGATTTAAATGGGCCTTTTTTCCTGCAAATACTCTAGTTAATCTTCCCTTCAACATCAAGTAAGGGCACAGCAAAGATGACTAGGGAACCAGATTTGATTAGTCAGGAGTTAGCCTGGCACTGCTTTCCACTTATTCCTAGACAGGTTTTCCTGCCTCTTGTGAGGTATTAGTTTGGTATTCCTTTCTCCTACCTGATATTCTTGTATCTGTTAATAGATTCTCAAATAATTGACAGGTAAAATACAACCTTTCATAGTTCCCTCACTAATAACAATTTTTCCCTCTTCACTATAACACTTTGGTCCTTTCAGTGACAGCTTGGAAGGGATTTGAAAAGTGTAAGTGGTGGCACCCAGAGAAGAGACTGGAGGGGAAATATTCAGGTGTATTGAAAGGGGAAGGTGACCCACCTGGGCAGTGTGAAGGTGGTTGATGTCCCTGCACGGGAGCAGTTAGATACCCCTTTTCTATGAGGCTGTAGAGGGTGGGTGAATTCCACAGCTTGCCTGGAATTTAGGGTACTTTGGCAGAAACTTCTGGAGGGGGCTAAATAGATCCTTTGTGTTTTTGTCTTAGGAGAGAATAAGGAGAAGGAAGGGAAAGGGCTCACATGTGGCTGTGTTAGGCTCCTCAACATTCCCAACTCTTGTTAAAAGAGGTGTTGGGGACGATGGTCTGTCTTCTGAATTGCTTCTTGCTGAACAGGGTCATAGTTGTCCTCAGTGGGCAAGTTGGGTGTTGGTAAGACTGTACAGGTTTGTGATACTTTGGGAGTGGTAGAAATCGGGTGGCATCTAACAGTGGCTGATGTTTTCTTTACCCTGTCTTGAGTAAATGAGTACAGGAATTGGATGACATAGGGGACAATGGTTAATAGGAGGATTGCAGTGAGGAGACTCATAAGGGGTAAGATCGAGTGTCCCTGGGTGGGCTGTTGAACCAAAATCCTTCATTTTGAAAGTGTGGGTGGGTAGCTTGTTCCTGGAGCTGGATGATACCCTCTTGGACCAGACTAGACTTGTTGATATAGAAACAACATGTCTCCTGTAAAAGTATAAATAAAGGATCTCTTGCCCTGCCATGATTGGGGGAGTTGTATTTTTTATCACTTTAATGATAGAGATAGGAGAGAGAAATACAGGTCTTTAAAATTTAGGAAGACTAGAGAACATGTCTCTGCATTTATTAGAATTAATTTACTTACCTGTGTTACAGAGTAAGTTACTTAAGGCCATCCTGGTATGACGAAGTTGGGCCCATTTTCAAGACAGCCAAGTCAGTCAGTTGAAAGCCATTCCCATAAGTATGAAGGATATTGATTCAGGGGACTACTGGTTCCAGAAGGTGAATGTAAGATGTTTTTAAGATGATTATAATGTCCCTTCTAGTGCCTTTCTCCTTTGTTGAGAAGACATGGTTCCAGGGTTCTGGCAAAAGATGCCCCTTGGGGCATTTTATTTTAGGGACACAGAGTCATAGTGGTGGTCAGGGCTCTGTTCTGTGGAAGGGCATGTTCTTCTTGCTTGGGTGTTTTGAGTGACTATCTTTGGAGAAGTTTTGAAGTGGCAGCCACTATTGAAAACTTTTTTACTTTTCAGCTGCTGTCAGTCCTGTTTTCTCTCTTTCTCTATTCTTTCTCTGAGAGGAGGGAAGCAGGTTGGGTGGAGGGGAGTCTTCAGGGCAGAGGGAAGCTGTCAGTAGGGTAGAAAGGTGGGAAGCCCACAGGCTGGAGAGAAGTTGGTGACAGGAGATGCTGAGCCTAAGAGCTCGCTCTGCCCTGCCCTGGCCCATGCGCCAGTGCTTGTGTCATTTGCAGTCTAGGAAGTGCATATGGCTTGCCACTGCTGCAGGAGCCAGACCCATGGGCTCACATCTCGAGTCTACAGCCCTGCCTGAATTGGGGGGAGGGGTGCATGGCTGTTGGGTAGGGAGGGGAAGCTGATAAGTCCAGGGCTTGGTGGGGTGGGGGCGAGTGGAGGGCCTTGAGGCTCCAGGGACAGGTTATGAGGTGGAGGAGCAGTAGGAGCTAAAAGAATCCTTAGAGAAGGGAAGATAGGGAGTAAGGTTGGGGAGATAGAAAAGAAGGTGTCTGAGCGATGATTTTTGTATAGGGAGGGGTAAGAGCAGAGGGAGAGAAAGGCTTGAACATAGGGGACTTCATTTCATCTGCCTGTTTTTGTTTTTTTGAGGAAATTATTTAAGTTCTTCAAGATACTGAAATTAAAGGTCTCATTTTCTAATTTGTATTGACCCCCTCCTCAGTATCTCTGTTGAGGGGAGTAGAAGGGCCAGCTCCCATGTCTCAGATGTCTTTCCCCTACCTAGGTGGAAAAGAAGATGTCCCTGGTTTCCCAAGATCCAAGAATGAAAAACAAAGGTCTGAGAAAGGTCAGGCATCCCTATGTTTTCTCAAAAAACTTAAGGTCTCCAGGACCTTGAAAGCCTAAATGAAGGTCCACTGCTGGGCTTGAAGTGAAAAATAAAATGATTTGAGGTCCCCAGGACCCCAGAAGAGAGCACAGAACTGGGACAAAATCCTCTAATTAGGCACAAATGAATGAAGAAGCAGCAACCAGGATTCTCAGGTCAGAAGGAGTCCAGTCTGGCTACTATCAGAACCAAGTTTCGAGAAAACTAGGGTGACTAGGGTGGGCAGCAATGAGTTCCACCTTGGCCACCAACCAGTTTCCACTCTGCCACCAGTCTCAGGTCTTCAGTACCACATGAAAGGTGCAGTGCCCAAAGATGAGATGTTCAGGCCAAGTTGATTGAAAGGGGAGGGTGGCCAACTTGGGCAGTGCAAAGGTGCCATCTGCACCTAGGGGTAGTTAGAGGCCCCTTTTATCTGGGGCTGTAGAGGGTGGGCAAATTCCACAGCTTGCCTAGAAAGTTAGGGCCCCTTGACATGAACTTCTGGGACCTGGGGCTAACTAGGTTCTTTGTGTCTTTATCTTAGCGGGGAAGAAGAGGAGGTGGAGAGGAAAGGGTTCATGTTTGGCTGTTAGGCCCTGCAACAGGGTTGAATATAGGTATTAAACTGTTATGTTCATGATACCACCCTAAACAAGAATTCTGTTTTTTAAAAAATTCTGGAACAATATTTTCATCAACTGTTCATATTTGTTATAATTATATTGGGGAATGTACTATACTGCTCAGGTTATTTAGGGAACTTGTGTTATTATCCTTTTTTTCAATTCCATTGTTTCTCCCTCTACTAGTTCCCCCTCCCCCCCCCCCCCCCCAGTATTTAAATATGCTCAGATGTCTTTCAAGGAAAACTCTCTTGACTCCCAAGCCTTCTCTAACTATTACCTTGTTCCCACCCCTTACCCCCCCTCCCCCCGTTCACAGCCAAATTTGTCTCCATTTCCTTATGTCTTAAGTCTTGTCAAGATTTTCCCTGAATTATAAAATTGGAAATTAATTTTTCAAGTTCCTTAAAAATTTATCTTAGATTTTCATTGAGAATACACCAGAATTATAGATAAGTTTAGTGTGGATTTGTATTTTTTTAAATATTAAATTTTCTCACCTAAGAATTCATTTTGTTTCTCTATTTAATCAAGATGTTTTTATGTCCTTAGGCAAAACTGAATTATTTTCTTCATATAGAGTTTGCACATTTCTTTTAGGTTTATTCCAATTTAGAGGTGTTTAATTTTCCTTCTATAGGTAATGGTTTTTGCTCTCAGCCTTTCAAATTATTATTGCTGGTTGATAAAGGAAACTCTTGATCTTTGCAGACTTTTGTCATATAGTATCTACTTACTCAACACTTATAAATTCTAATGGTTTTTCAGTTGATTCTATTGTATAGTCTAGGCACTTTGTAACTCTTTTTTTCCTAATGCTTGTATCTCTTTCTATTATCTTATTGAAACAGGTACACTTCAATGAATTTTTTACTAGTAGCAGTGATAAGAATCCTTATTAACTTCATTGCAGTAGGCTTGTGGGATTGCTTCTGATAGTTAACATGAGCCATGGTGTTTTCTGTGGGGTTTGTTAAATGAATTTCACTTTATTCCTACTTTTCTAAAAGTAGTGGGGGTTTTGTTTGTCTATTTTAACCAGGAATGGTTGTTAAGCATTAACAATTGCTAATGGAGGCTGGGTGCCTGTGGCTCAAGTGGCTAAGCCGCCAGCCACATACACCTAAGGTGGCGGGTTGGAATCCAGCCCTGGCCCGCCAAACAACAATGATGGCTGCAACCAAAAAAAAAAAAATAGCTGGGCGTTGTGGCGGGCGCCTGTGGTCCCAGCTACTTGGGAGGTGGAGGCAGGAGGCTTGCTTGAGCCCAGGAGTTGGAGGTTGCTGTGAGCTGTGAGGCCAGAGTACTCTACCCAGGGGGACAGCTTTGAGACAGGCTCTGTCTCAAAAACAACAACAACAACACAATTGCTTATGAAGACATCTATCAATTAGGTCATATATATTCCTTTAAACTAACCATGTAGAAATGCCTTCAGATAAACTCTATAGAGCCATTATGTATATATATATTTTTAATGTACCACTGGATTTGGTGTTCTAATATTATTTATATTTTTTTCATCCATGTTCTTAGTGAGACTATCAGTACTTTGTGGGTTTTTTTTTTCTTTTCTAATTTAGATATTAAGGTTAAGTTAGCCTGGTATAATGATACTATTCTGTTCTGAGTCTGTACATTACTAGCGGATGATATAATTTTCATGAAATACCTCAAATAACCAATTGACAAGTTACATAATTACAGCTACTAAAAAAATTAAACAAGATTGCTGGATATTAACTTACCAAAAAAAAAAAAAATACTAGATAGGCACAAGGGCTCACACTTGTAATTCCAGCACTTTGGGAGGTAAGAGTGTGAGATTGGCTTGAGGTCAGGAGTTTGAGGCCTATCTGAGAAAGAAACATAATGTAGAAAAAGAAACATAATGAGACTTCCATGTGTACCAAAAAACAAAACAATAGGAAAAACTAACCAGGTGGCTCATGCCTAGGGTGACCAGACTTCCTACTTTTGGTGGGACAGTCCCACTTTTCAACAATTTGCCCCGCGTCCCATGTCCCGATTTTTGGAAAGCATGCACGAACGGCTGGAGAACAAGAAGGGAATATATGGTTTTCTGCTGCCATGTGGTTATTTTGCCAGAATATGAGTTTTATATTATTTTTGTTAATTTTATAATGTTAAACTGTAATAATAACAAATAATTGCTGAGAAGTGATTATTGAGAACTGCTTATCAAAGTTTGCATTGTTGTCAGGCCCTGCCCCCCGCCCCACCCCCCCCAGCCATGTTGTCCCGCCTTACCGGTGTTAAAATCTGGTCACCCTACTCATGCCTGCAGTCTTCGCTACTTAGGAGGCTGAGACCGGGAGTTTGAGGCTGCAGTGAGCTACTGTCCTGCCACTGCACTCCAGTGGGGGTGACAGGGCAGGACCCTGTGTCAAAAAAATAAATAAGTGAATAAATATAAATAAATATACACCATTCTTCTCTATGAGCAATTACTGTATCTAGAACATAGAAAATTAGATAGCATTACATTAATGAATAAAAGGATAAATCATATGGTAACTAACCTAACAAAGTCTTCATAAGACCTTAAAGTAGGAAAATACTAAAAGCTATATGAGGATCTAAAGAAAACTTCATATACCATGTTTAAAGGCAGGCTGCCTTAAAATTGTGGAGGTTCAAATTCTTTTCAAAATAACATAAGTAAAATAAAATTTGAACAAATTTCTTCCTTCGAGGAACTTGGTATATATAGAGAGTTAATATCTTCTTGGTTTTACTTTATTTTTATTTAGTTATTTAGTTTTTGAGACAGAGTCTCACTATGTTGCCCTTGGTAGAGTGCTGTGGCATCACAGCTCACAGCAACCTCAAACTCTTGGGCTCAAGTGATTCTCTTGCCTCAGTCTCCCAAGTAGCTGGATCTATAGGCATCTGCCACAAAGCTTGGCTATTTTTGTTGTTGTTACAGTTGCCATTGTTGTTTTTTAGTTGGCTTGGGCTGGGTTTGACCCGCCAGCCTCAGTGTATGTGGCTGGTGCGTAACCACTGTGCCACGGGCACCAAGCAATCTTCTTAGTTTTAGGTGTTGCACATATCTAAATTTGCACAGGTAATTCATCTGTTTCTTTTGCCTGTGGCAATCTTCCCTAAAAAATAATCTTCCATTTAAAAACAAATTTAATAGATTTGGGGTTTGATATATTGCATAGTGGTACAGTCTGGGCCTTTAGTATACCCCAAAAGTGTGCTTTGTACACTTTTTGTAAACCATCATCAATGCTTTATTATCTCATTTAAAAAGTATTTTTTCACCTCAAAGTTACAAAGAAATTCTCTTGCATTTTCTTCTTTTAGAAAACATAGTATATATATGAGATCATAAGGAAAAGAACAAAAGAAGCTCACCCTGCCAGACTTTAAGATCTATGACATAGTAAATAAAGATGAGAAAGGCAAAAGAGCAGTGCAGCAGTGTAGAAAGCTCAGAAATAGGTATAGATTTGTATTTACATAACTTCATGTATAATACACTTGTCAGTGAGGGAAAAAATTTCAGTAGATGTTGTTGGGGAAACTGACTCATTCTATTGAGAAAAATAGAATTAGTTCACTATTTTACATCATGAAGGTAAAGATGTTAACACAGGATAAATTGAAGACTGGTGTTTACCTAGTTAAATTATAAAGTTAATGGTCAAGAGAAATTAATATCTGTAATATACTTATAAGTAGAATTAGCTATAAATCAAACTAAACAGAAAAATAGGTAAAGGAAAACTGACCAGGCATGGTTTCTCATGCCTGTCATCTCATTGCTTTGGAAGCTTGAGGTGTGAGAATTGCTGGAGGTCAGGAGTTCAAGGCCAGCCCCAAATTAGCCAAGCACTATTGTGCATACCTGTCATCCCAGCTACGTAGGAGATTGAGGTGGGAGAATTGCTTGAGCCAAGGAGGCTGCAGTGAGCTGCAGTGATCGTACCACTCACTGCACTCCAGCCTGGGTAACAGAGCAAGGCCCATCTCTTAAAAAAAAAAAGAGAAAGAAAGAAAGAAAAAGGAGAGCTATTTATAGATGGGAACAGATAACACGTATGTGATGAGATGCGTGATTTCACTTATAAAGAAATATATATTAAAACTATGAGATACCACCTTATACTTAGTCACGCTAAGAAAAATTAGAAGGTTGAATGCAGTAAAAGGGGAAACTTTATCCTCTTCTGGTGGGAGTATAAAATAGTACAATCATTCTGGAGAGAAATATGGCAGCATTTGGGGAAATTAAAAAAGTATATACCTGAAGTATATACTGAAGAAATAAGGAGAAATGTATAAGATATATATCACTGCATTTTTTGGTGAAGGGGATTAAATTGTAAGACTATTGTCATATCTATCCTTGCCTTTAAATTCATTTCTTCCATTACCTAAATTCCTACCTCTGTTCTCAGACGACCTCCTACCACCTTATGCTTTATCATTTTAGGCTCCATTGATTCTTCAGTCTTACCACACCCAGAAATCTATTTGAATTTACTATTTTTCATAAAGCCTTATTTTCTTCATGTTCTCATTTCCTTCCTACCCTGCTTAGATTTCACGGTTCAATACTTAATCACTCCCTTAACTCCTTTGTCCTTTTCTTGCTCCAATATTTTCATCTGGCAAAACCTCAACCCTATTAGGAATAATGCAACACATAACTGTACCAGGGGAGCTGAATATGGCTAGAGAAAAACCACAAAACTCTGCTGGCTGGTATCACTTGAAATTTATGGTCATATACCTCAAATACATTCTTAGTACTGCCAGAAAACATGTGACCAATCTGTTCATCCTCCTACTCTTCAGAATCAACAAATGTGCTGGACATTGAGCAACATGAACAGATGATTATTTAATGTTGATTGAAAAAATTAAGAGAAAAACAGAATAAACTATAACAAGAGAAGTACCTTGCACAAATTGATAAAGACCTGTGGAGCATGATCAACTCAGTTCCCTGCAACCTGGTGTTTATTTTTTATCGTAAAAAAGGAAATAAACAAGCAATCTGTACAGAGACATCAAGGGCAGCTAGTTTAGAATGCTGCGCTTTAGAACAAAGTCTTGTTCATTCTAGTGTGTAGGACTCTCCAGCATACGTTCATCCTCCTGCCTACTCACTCTCAAGTAGACATTTCAAGTTTTAGTGTCAGTAGGAACTGGGTGGGTCACACATATACACATGTTTGAAATGGACTGCAAGCAGAATAGCCACCAATTCTTGGCCTACTGGCATTAATGAATGTGGGCCTGGTATTGCTAGATAGTCTCTATTTTTTTTTAAATAAGCCAGAAATGTAAATGTTATATGAAATCTTTCAATTTTAGATTATTTACACTATAATTTATAAAGTTTAAATCACTATGCAAGTCATGATTAGGCTCATGAACCCAAATGATTTGATATATCTGCACATATGTGAAGTCTGCCAGTTGCTAAATTCCCCCCATACACATAGTGCTTCTAGTCAGTCTTATTCTCTTATTTCTAAATAGAAATGGGCAACTATGAATCGTCAGATATTTAAAGAATGCCCACAGCATTACTAAAGTAGACATACTGAAAACCTGATGTTTTGGGAAACAGATAATTTTGGAAACAAAAGATAAATTTAATTGTATCAAACATAGTAATTTCCTTTCTGTCTCATACATCTGAGTTCCTATACTTGTTTCGGAAGGTCAGAAATTAGTGCCCTCATTGGCTTGAGAGGTTTCTGGGAAATTTTTAGATATTTATTTGCAAATGTAATCCCCATTGCAAAATACTGTTGTATTCATACGTTCATGGTTTGGTTACTTTTGACTTTTTCTCCATACTGCATGCAGAATTAGATAAATGTCACCATGCTACCACAGAGTGCTCAGGTAGCTGCCAGCATGATGACAAGTTTAATTCTTATGAGAAACACCACAGTATTGGTGCTGTGCATTGTTCTTGAGAAGGCACGTATAGGCTCCCTAAGCCCAAGACAGCATTTGATGACAGGGCACTTCCTTTGTTGCTTTTGCATTATGTTACCCTAGGATATTTTTAGAACTGTATAAAAAGACAGTGTCAATTCCTTCATATCTTCTTCCATTTTTCTTGAGTAGTAAGACAGAATAAGGCCAACAGCAAATATTATAATTGGGCTATTTGCTTTTAAGGACTAATTAGAGTGAATCATAGACTTCCTTAGTTGAAATCCAATATTACCAGGATTTTAAGGCTGAAAAATTCTGAGATTTTAATGGAACAGTTGAATGGTAAACTTTGTTTGGTTATGTATTAAATAAAATTTGGTGCCTTTAATGATTCTTATACTGACTGAGGTTTACAATTTCTTCATTCAAAACTCTTCATCACTTACTATAAAGTTCTTTTTTTCTTGTTTATTGAACTGAAATACACTGAGCAACTATTAAAGGACAAAGGGTGGTGGACGGATGCAAAGATAAATCAGATGTAGGCCTTGTCCTCAAAATGCTCATGCTGCCATATTGAAAACTGCTGGTCATTTGTATTAGTTTCAACAAGAATGTTGTATTATAATTTAAATAGAATTGCAGGATCTGGAGTTAGTCCACCTGAGTTTACATTTAGCTCTGTGTAACTTTGGATAAGTTATTTAAACTTTCTATATTTCTGTTTTCCTACCTATAAATATGTAGCAAAAAATAGTGTACACATAGATAGTTGTGAAGATTTAGTGCGATGCTACTTGTAAAGGGCGGGGAAGTTGTTTCTGATTTCTCGCATTATATGGAAATTTAGTAATTTAATTCTTTATCACCCTTTGAAGTAGATTTTATTACGCCTGTTTGGTGATAAGAAAACTAAAGTTTAAAAAAATTGAATAACTTTTAAAAGGATCCATAGGTAATACCATAGCTGAAACTTAATCTTATTCAACTTTTTATATTGCAAACAGAGAATAGAAAATATAGAATTTTAAACAAAAAATAAAATGTAATTCTAAAATATAGAATAGAAAATATAGAATTTTCTGAGTGAGTCACATTTTCAGATGTTCTGTATTGTTATAACACTGTGTTCCCAGGTGGGCTCTGTAAACTATACTCTCATAATCCTCACTGCCTGTTTGTTTTATACATTAAGGCATTTTCAAGACTCAAGCCCCAGAAAGTGATGAGAGAAGGAAAAATTGAGAAAAGGCACCACTCCTATTTCAGGGAAAATTGTGAGGTTTTGGAAAGTCATGCCCATCTTATATCTTCTCCTCAGTCCACAGGCCTAAAGGTTTTGGACAGTGGTGCCACTTGGTGTGAGTTAAATAAAACCCTTCTACACCAAACTTCTCTCCTGAGAGAGTCAATGGGCAAACACTCAGGTGGCTCTTAGGAACTAACACTTTATTGTGGCTTGAATCAATTAGCTCACTTCCGTAATGCAAAGTTGAGGACAACTGAAGGAGCACATAGAAATTTTATTGAGTTGGGGAGCTAGATAAGAAAAACGTGAGAAAGATAAGGGCAGTATTGAATGCCAGAATGAAAGTTAGGGAGGCATAGTGGGTCAGAATACAGGAGGAGAGAGCATAGTGAGATTGAAAAGGCATCAGTAGGGAAATGAATGGGTAGAGTTTGAGGGAAAATATATAGGAAGATGTATTATATACAGGTGGAAAAATGAGAACCAGAAGTGTGGTCCTCAGATCAGCAATATTATCACCTGGAACTTGTTAGAAATGCAGCCTCTCAGACTCCATCTATAATTAACATCGATGTTCTAACAAGATCCCCAGGTGATTTGAATATACATTAAACATTTAGAAGGAATCAGAGGAGTGCAAATGAGGTTATTAGAAAAACATGCAGATGGGTGGTGGAAGGGAGCAGTCTAGTGGATAAGATGGAGATGCTTACACATATCCAAACAGCAATCTAGTGTCTTTTGGGGCAACCTGGAGGGAGACGGAAACCATTATTCTAAGTGAATCATCACAAGAATTGAGAAATAAACACATATACTCAATACCAAATTGGAACTAATTGGTCAACACTTAAGTGCATGTATGGTATTAAATATCAATGAAAATCAAGCTGGGGGGAGAGGAGAAGGAAGGGATGGGTAGATTCACAACTATTGGTTACAGTGTATACTATCTGGGTGAACAGCACACTTTCATGTATAACTTTGACTCAATCTGTACAAAAACAAAGCATGTAAACAGAACATCTATATACCCTACCATTCTGAAATAAATAAATAAATATTTACTTAAAAAAATCTTCCAAGAGGGAGATAGAGTAGTTTGTGAGTAGGTTAACTGATTGTGAGTTGCATATTAGTCTCCACTCAGGCTTTTAGTGCCTCAGTGGTATGAGACAAAGCCTGGGAATTTCTTAAGGGATGAAGTTGTTGGAGATTCCCATAAGATTCTGATGTTATTAGGTATTGGTTTTAATTTGAGGCTTTTGTCACCAAATGTACATTTTTTCTTTTCTTTTTGTATGTTTGGTTATTTTAGTTAGGGAAGCTGTGTTATGAGGAGCTATCCAGAAGTGATTTAAAGCAGGAAGTCACTTCCCTCAGCTTGCCTTCTAAACATTCTTGCTTCTCAGACTCATTCTCCAGCTGTGGCTTCACAGGCCTTTTGAAAGTTTTCTAAGCATCTTTTGGATGTTTTTGCTTCTGGGCTCTGTCCATCTTCTCCTCTATTTTCACAAAACAAACTTCTCTAGTTGCACCATCTATTATTGTGAATCCCACTATCATCAATACACTGGTGATTCTCAGAGTCCCAGACTTACTGCTTAATTCACGTCTTACTGGATATCCACTGGGCAACTCAGGATGTTATGGGATGATGCTTGTGTACCCCAAATTCATATGTTGAAATCTTAACTTTATGTGCAATGATTTTGGGGGGTTCTTTGAGAGGAAATTGGGTCATGAAGGTGGGGCCCACACGAATGGGAGTGGTGCTCTGATGAGAAGACATATGAAGGAGATGACTTCTCTCTCTCGGCCATGCAAGGATACAAGAAGAATATAAGAAGATGGCTGTTTCTAAACCAGGAACAAGGTCTTCACTGGAACCCAACCATGCTGGCACTTGAATCTTGGACTTCTCATTCCCAGAACTGTGAGAAATGCACTTTGTTGTTTAAGCCACCCAGTCTATGGTAATTTGTTATTGCAGCCTGACCTGGCTAAGACACAGACTCATGAAGTCACAAACTAAATTCATCATCTTCTCCCTAACATACCCTCTCTATTCTCCATTCTCAGTGAATATCACTACCATGAACTCAGTCCCCTATGTAAGATACCCTTCAACATTCCAACGTTCTTTTTTTTTTGCCCTTAGTAGAGTGCCGTGGCATCACAGCTCACAGCAACCTTCAACTCCTGAGTTTAGGTGATTCTCTTGCCTCAGCCTCCCGAGTAGCTGGGACTATAGGCACCTGCCACAACACCCAGCTATTTTTGTTGTTGTTGTTGCAGTTTGGCTGGGGCTGGGCTTGAACCTGCCACCCTCAGTATATGGGGCCGGCACCCTACTCACTGAACAACAGGCTCCACCCGTTCCAGCTTGTTTTATACTCCCGACCTCCAATTACTGTGAAAACATACTGATTCTATCTTAATACTTCTTGCATCCATTTTCATGGCTGTTGATTTGGTTCAGTACCTCCTTGATCTCTTCCCTGAAATATTACAATAGTCTCTTGCCTCTCATCTTTAGTCTACCACCATTTCAATTTTAACCTCAATGTTGCAGAGTGGCATTTTTAAACTGTTAACATATTTATTTATTTATTTATTATTAGTTTCTGAGTCAGAGTCTCACTATGTCACACTTGGTAGAGTACCATGGTGTCACAGGTCACAGCAACCTCAAACTCTTGGGCTTAAGTGATTCTCTTACCTCAGCTTCCCAAGTAGCTGGGACTACAGGCACTCACCACAATACCCGGCTGTTTTTTTGTTGCAGTTGTCATTATTGTTTAGCAGGCCTGGGCCAGGTTTGAACCCACTAGCCTCGGTGTATGTGGCTGGCACCCTAACCACTGAGCAACAGTGGTTAACATTTAAAATGAGGATATCTCCCATGTTAAACTAGAGAATAGTTCCTTGTATCCCACTGAATAATTTTTTAACTTCTTTGTAAATCATGTAGAAATTCTAGGTCATACTGCTTGTACTTACACTCTCCCTGCAGACATTGTCTTTTCTTAATATATCCTGAAAGAAAAAAAAATCTGTTTTATACCTCTGTATCTTTGTTCATGCTATGTACCCTACCTGCCCCTTTCATTTCTCTTCTCTACCAGATATGATTTTGAGGGCTGATCAGTGGTCATCTTATACATAATCTCTTACGTACGCTGAACCTACGCAGATTTGGATCATCACATAGTTTACCAAAATGCAGTTCTAAGGCTCTGGTATATTTACATTATTATACTTAACTCTTTCATCGTTTCATTGGAAAAATAGCTATTCCTATGGGGACTGCAAGGCCTGAGCAGAGAAAGTTTTCAGGGCCTAGGAGATGGCATGGGCTAATGGATCCTGTGGGTCTGGGGGCTAAAGAGACATTGTTTATAAATAGAGAAAGAATAATAGAAGCTGTGTAGATACAGGGCCCATCCTTTCACTGTAAGAGAGAGGATATTCAGTCATTTAAAGGGGAAAGTTAGAATGAACACAGCGGTTTTAGATTGGCATTGGTGGTATAAGTATGATGAACTCATTGACTTTAGAGCAAGAGAGAGCGATAAAGAAAACAATGGACATAGCCTTGCTTGTGCATTTATAGACAGATACTTATATACATGTATGTATGTATACACATTTTCTACATTCTCTAGCTCTATCTGCCAAGAGAACCTAACAGCAGTAAAGCCCCAATAGCAAGGAGCACACCTATTGCCCAGATCTTGGTTTCTATATATCCTTTTCTGATAAGAGGAACCAGGACTTTTTAGAGAAATTTTTAATTCCAGGGCTGAGGCAAGGAAAGTATAAGATGAGACCAGAGTATATTGATTGTTATAAAACAAGAAAGTAATAAAAAATGATGAGGACTTGTCAGAAGGACACAGTTGAGAACCTCAAGGACAATTGGGACAGTCTGAGCATCAAAATAAATGACTGTAATAAATTATAACCTATTGGTTAAAATAAGGATCACTGAGTCTACAATGAGATAAAGAAATATGAGAAGGAAAAGCTCTTCCTTATAGTACAATACCAACTAATAAATGTAGAAGGAATGATAGGAAGTTAGGAAGTCATTAGCAAGCATCATAGTAATTAGTTAGATAATTATCAATAGAGTACAAAACTAGTTTGGTAAAATATAAGATATTAGTTCAATCTCAAAGGCTATCTTTTTTTCTTTTTTTGGCAGGGGCTAGGTTTGAACCTGCCACCTGTGGCATATGGGGCTGGCGCTTTACTCCTTTGAGCCACAGGTGCCACCCTCAAAGGATATCTTAATCATAAGTATAATTAATGAGATACTTATTAATTACAAATGGAAGACTATATATTTATAGTGAAGAAATATGGCAGGTACCACCTTAACCCAGAGAGGAAAGTTAACATCATTTGGAACAACATGTGTCCTTGATTCCCTGAGAAGAACACAGCATCACTTCTGTGGCATTCCCTCCAGAAATGCCTGAATCTAATTTTTTGTTGCCTGGTCTGGTTTCAGACTGCTGGCCTTAAGCAGTCCTTCCCTCTCAGCTTCCTGAGTAGCTGGGATTACAGGCATGAGCCATTGTGCCAGGCTCCTGAATCTAATATTGAAACATTAAGTAAACTTAAATTGAGGGAAATTCTATGAAAGAACTAGCTTGTACTCTTCAATAATGTCAAGATCACAGGGAAAGACTGAAGAACTTTCAGACTGATTAAAAAAAAAACAATTACAACAAAATGTAACATTTGATTTCAGATGGATCTTAAGCCAGAACTAGATATAGTGGGGTCATCATGCCTATAATTTAGTTTAAACTGGTTTCGGGGGAGAAAGTTAAGCGTGTGTGTGTTTCTGTAGATAAAGGTGGTGGTGAGTGAGTAATAAATTATGTCAAATGAATGTTAATAATTAGGAAGCCAGGCTGAAGCTATTGGAGCTTCTTTTACTCTTCCTGCAACTTTATAGCTTTGACATTATTACAAAATAAAAATGTTTTTTTTATCACTATTTCTCTGCCACTTTTTATACTTCTATTTTCTTTCCTGACTTTCACTGCCTTCTAATAACTCCCAAACACACATGGAAATAACTTTGTAAAATATAAAAATGAATTTTTTAAATGAGATAATTCAACATGATGGTGAAATGTCTGGGCTCTTGAGTCAAACTACCTTAGTTCAAAATTCTAACCCATGTGTGGTTTTGAGGCAAATCACATAACCTTTCCATGGCTGTGTTCTCATCTGTAAAATGCGAATGATAGGCTCCGCGCCTGTGGCTCAAGCGGCTAAGGCGCCAGCCACATACACCTATGGTGGCGGGTTCGAATCCCAGCCCGGGCCACCAAACAACAATGATGGCTGCAACCAAAAAATGGCCGGGCGTTGTGGCGGGAGCCTGTAGTCCCAGCTACTTGGGAGGCTGAGGCAGGAGACTCGCTTGAGCCCAGGAGTTGGAGGCTGCTGTGAGCTGTGATGCCATGGCACTCTACCCAGGAGGATAGCTTGAGGCTCCGTCTTAAAAAAAAAAAAAAATGTGAATGATAAAAATGCTCATCACTTCATGACTGTTTGGGTTATTTAACACGTATGAAATACTTAGCACAGCACCTATCATGTGGCAAATAATTAAGGCATATTCAAAAATTTCCAGAGGACTTACTGAGAATTATTGCTGTTGAAGAAAAGTTAATTTGTGTAGCATTTTGTTTACTGGAGTCTTGGTGGAGCCCTAAGTGGCTAACAATCCTCAAGAACCTCCCAGATCCATGCAATAATGACTTGATTTACTATCTCCACAGCATGAAAATATTAGATGTTTTAGGGTGGCAGACTGAGGATCACCTCATATGAGAATTTTGGTTATAATAATTAGTGGGGTTTCTTATTAACAAACATACTTAAAAACCATGACAGGGAAAATGGGTGGGGAAGGCAAGATTCAGAAAAACAGATAAAAGCCCTAGGCTCTGCAAGCAATGCCTGACAGTGTTTCCATAAGCTATTTTAATGCTTATTTTAAGAAGTATTAGATTTTATCAGGTCAGACAGTGAAGCAGAAAAAGCTCAGTTTGTTTGTTGATGCTCCTGAAATACAAGAAATCTGCTCTAAAGTATAAAGAAGCAGTTTAGGAAAGGAAGTAAAACAAGTGGATGAGGAACAACACCATTAAAATCTCATGCTCCTGGCTCTTAGTCCAAAATAAAGTCCTGCCCAAATGATGTCCAACATAGATCGTCCTTGAAGGATATGGCAGTCAAGAGCACTTGTTTTCTAACCAGTCCGATCTAGATGTGAACCTTTGTGACTTGATAACCAACTGTATAATCTTGAATAAGTCATGGAACCTCTCTGAGACTTAGTTCACCTGAATAAAAATGGGATATTACTTGCCTCAAGGTGTTATGTGAGCATCAAATGGAGTAACATGAAAATGCCTGTCACATAAACATTTATTGTTCTTATTCTGACAGGAAGCCCAAAGCAACAACAAAATAAAGTCAAATTTTGGGAGAAAAAGTTTCTACCCATATTTGAAGATTAAGTTAATATTCCTGGGTTTTATTTGTTTGTTTTGTTTTCTTTTTATCTTGGGACTATCACAAATACAAATCCAATTGTAAAAAATCATACAGAGAGGTCTCAGTGAAGAGAACTTTGACCCAGTTTAAAGTACTGCTTCATTAACCTCTGGCAAACACTAGCTTGTTATCCATTGCTATAATTACGTATTTTTAAAAATGTTATATAAATAAAATAATGCAGTATATAATTTTTTGGAATTGGCTTTTGGTTTTTTTTAACTCAACACAGCTCTCTGGGGATTCATCCAGATGTTTGCATGTTTCAGTAGTTTGCACCTTTTTATTGCTGTGTGTATTGCAAGGTATGAGTGTCTCAGTTTGCATAACCAGTCGCCCATTGAAGAGCTTTGGTTTCTTTCCAGTTTGGGACTATCATGAATAAATCAGCTATAAATATTTTTTCACAAGTTTTTATGTGAACATAAGTCTTCATATCTCTGGGATAAATGCCTAGGAGTGTGATTGCTGGATCACATGGTAGTTGCATGTATAATTTTTTTTAAAAAACATTGTCAAATTATTTTCCACAGCGACGGTACCATTTCACATTCACACCAGCAATGCATTGCGATTCAGTTTCTCCGAAAGTTTGCCATCATTTGGTGTTTTCACTATTTTTCATTTTAGTCATTCTGATAGGTGTGCAATGATAGCATATTTGTGGTTTTAATTTGCCTTTCCCACATGTCTAATGATGCTGAACGTCTTTTCATGTGCCTATTTGCCATCTGTATATCCCCTGGTGGAATGTCTCTTCCTATCTTTTGCCCATTTTCTAATTAGATTGTTTATTTTATTACTGGTGAGTTTTGAGAGTCTTTTATATTTTGCAGTAATTTCTCAGATAGTTGATTTGCGAATATTTTCTCCCTCTGTGTAGCTTGCCTCTTAGTTCTCTTAAATGTCTCTCACAAAATAGAAGTTTTATTTTGAAGAAGTCCAGGGTACCAACTTTTTCTTTTATGAATCATAATATCAAATCTAAGAAATCTTTACTTAGCTGTGGTTCTCTCAGATTATCTCTGAGGTTTTTCCCAAAATTACCATAAGAGTTACATTTTTTATTAAAGTCCATGATCCATTTTGAATTCATTTTGTGTAAGGTTTGACACTTCTGTTTTGTTTTTATTTTTATTTTCGTTTTGATCTATGGATGTCAAATTATTCCAACATTATTGATTAAAAAGACAATCTTTCTATCATTAAATTCCCTTTTTTACCTATGAACTTTTTTTCTCTTTTTTTTTTTTTTATTAAATCATAGCTGTGTACATTAATGCAATCCAGGGATACAATGTGCTGGTTTTATGTACAATTTGAAATGTTTTCATCGAACTGGTTAACATAGCCTTCACAGAATTTTCTTAGTTATTGTGTTAAAACATTTATATTCTACATCTGGTAAATTTCACATGTACCTTAGAAAGATGCACAATAGGTATGGTCCCACCAATTACTCTTCCTCCACTCATCCTTCCCCTCTCCCCTCCCCTCCCTCACCTATGAACTTTTGTCAAAGATCTATTGAGCAAATTTTAGTCAATTTCTGAATTTTCTAGTATGTTCCATTTTTCCCTTTGTTTATTCTTCTACCAGTACCTCTTGTTTACTATAACTATATAATAAGTCTTAAAATAATATAGACTGATTCCTCCGCAGTTTTTGTTTTTTAAAGTTGTTCTAGCTTTTCTAATTCCTTTGCATTTCCATATAAATTTTAGAATAGCCATATATATCTATATAGTGATAAACATGCATATGGCCCAGACACAGTGGCTCGTGCCTATAATCCTAACACTTTGCACTTAGGGAAGTTGAGGTAGGAGGATCTCCTGAGCTCAGGAATTTGAGACCAGCCTGGGCAATAGCAAGACAGTGTCTTTGCAAAAATTTAGCTGGGTATGGTAGCTTGTGCCTGTAATCTCAGATACTGGGGAAGAGAGAGGCTAAGGCAGGGGGATTGCTAGAGTCCAGGAATTGGAAGTTGCAGTGAGCTAAGGTGATACCACTACACTCAACCTAGGTAACAGAATGAGATCTTGTCTCGAAACCCTCCCAGTAAACCAATCCCCTCCTCAAAAACCCCCCATGCATATAAATTTGAAGAGAATTGATATTTTTGCTGTGTTGAGTCCTCTCATTCATGAACTCAGTATGTCTGTTTCTTTTAATCTTGGTTTTTTTCATCAACATTTTGTAGTTTTCAGCATAAAATCTTGTTAGATTTATAGTTGAATGTGTCATTTTTGAGTGATTATACATGGTATTTTTAATTTCATCATTTAAGTGATCTTTAGTAGTGAATAATATTACATATTTATCTTGCATCCTGTTACCCTACTGAAACCCTCTTATTCTACGGGTTTTTTTTGGGGGGGGGGGGTTACTTGATATTTTCTGCCTAGACAATAAACAATCAATCATTTCATTTACATTGGTCATTCTGGAGCATATTGTTTAATTTCTATATGTTTATATGTTTTCTGATGTTGTTCTTGATTGATTTCTAGTTCTATTTCATTGTGGTCATAAAAATACTTGTCATAATTTTAATTTTTGAGAATATTTGAAGACTTACTTTGTGGCCTAATCTATGATCTATCCTTGAGAGTGATTCAAGCACTGAGAAGAACCTGTACTCTGCAGAACCTGTACTTTACAGAATGTTGGATGAAACATTCTGTAAATATCTATTAAGTCTATTCAGTATATAGTGCACATTAAATCTCATGTTTCTGTATTGGTTTTCTGTCTGGATGATCTGTCTGGTGCTGAAAGTGGAGTGTTGAGGTTTCTAATGATTATTATGTTGGGGGTTATCCCTCTTTTTAGCTCTGATATATTTGTTTTATATATCTCGGTGCTCCAATGTTGGGTGCACATATATTTAGAATTGTTATATACTCTTGCTGAATTGATCCCATTAATATTATAAAAATCTTCTTTGTGTCTTTTTATAGTTTTGCCTTAAAATACTAGATAGAAATATAACTGCTTCTGTTCTTTTTCTTTTTTCTTTCTTTCTTTCTTTCTTTTTTTTTTTTTTGTTTCCATTTGCATGGAATATCTTTTTTCCATTTCTTTATTTTTAGTCTATGTGTATATTCATAAGTCAAATGGGTTTCTTACAGACACTATATAGTTGACTGTTGTTTTTTAATCTATTCAGCCATTTTAGGTTGAATAGATTAACCATTCTAGGTTTTTGTATTTTGATTTTTTTTTTTTTTTTTAGACAGAGTCTCACTTTGTCATCCCAGTAGAGTGCTGTTGCATCATAGCTCACAGCAATCTCAGACCCTTGGGCTCAAGTGATTCTCTTGCTTCAGCCTCCCAAGTAGCTGGGGCTACAGGTGCCACAATGCCTGACTATTTTTAGAGATGGGGTCTCACTCTAGCTCAGGCTGGTCTTGAACTCCTGAGCTCAGGCAATCTGCCTGCCTCGGCCTCCCAGAGTGCTGGGATTACAGGCCTAAGCCACTGTGCCAACCTTATTCTAGGTCTTTTGATGGGAGATTTTAGTTCATTCACATTCAGTGTTATTGTTGATAGGTAAGAGCTTACTGTGCCATGTTGTTATTTGACTTCTGGTTGTTTTACGGTCATATCTTTCTTTCTTACTTCCTTCCTGTCTTCCTTTGTTAAAAGTGATTTGCTTTGGTAGTGCATTTTAATTCCTTGCTTTTTATTTTTTGTGTATCTGTTGTAGGTTTTTTTGATTTGAGGTTATCATGAGGCTTACAAAAAACACTTTATGACCAATGATTTTAAATATATGACAATTCTGCTTACAAATAAATAAGCAAAGAGAAATCCAACAGAGATTCTACCCTTTAATTTCATCTTTCCCTGCTTTTAAATTTTTGTTGTTTCTATCACTATCACCTATCTCTTCAAAAGTTGTTGTAATTATTTTTGCTATGTTTGTTCTTTAGCCTTCCTACTCATATACCCATATAAGTGGTTTATATAGTGCAATTACAGCAAGAGTTTTCTATATTTGTGTATTTACTATTATCACTGAGTTGTATACCTTCAGATGATTTCTTACTTTTTATTACTGCTCTTTTCTTTCAGATTGAAGAACTCTTTTTATCATTCTTATAGGACAGGCCTGATGTTGATTCAGTCTTTCAGCTTTTTTCTTTCTTTTTTTTTTTTGGTTTGAGGAATTCTTTGTTTCTCTTTGTTTGAAGAATATTTTTGCAGGATATAAATTCTAGGGTGAAGGTTAATTTTACTTCAGTACTTTGAATATGTCATGCTGTTGTCTCCTGCCTATCAAGTTGCCACTGAGAAGTCTGCTGCCAGCCATATTAGAGCTCTGTTACATGTAATTCCTTTTTTCTTATTTCCCTTAGAATCTTTCTAAAAAATCTGTGACCTTAGGGAGTTTGATTATTAAATGCCTTGAGGTAGTCTTGTTTGAATTAAATCTGCTCAGTGTTCTATGGTCTTCTCGTACCTGAATATGATTTCTTTCTGTAGGTTTGGAAAGTTTCTTCAAACAATCTTTCTATCCTAATTTCTCTCTCTACTTCCTCTTTAAGGCCAATAACTCTTTGATTTGCCATTTTCAGGCTGTTTTTTAGACCTTGTAGGTGTGCTTTATTCCTTAATTTTTCTTTTTTCTCTTTTGACTGTGCATTTTCAAATAGCATGTCTTCAGGCTAATTCTTCTCTTGGGTCAATTCTGATGTTGAGCAACTCTGATTCATTTCTCAGTTTTTCAACTGAAATCTTAAACTCCAGAATTTCTGCTTGATTTTTCTTTTATAGTTTCAATCTCTTTGTTAAATTTCTTTGATAGGCTTCTTAATCTCTTCTCTGTGTTTTCTGAAAGTTCATTAAGCTACTTCTGGACAGTTATTTGAATTCTTTGTTTGAAAGTTCACATATTTTCAAATATGGATTGGTCTCTTGAACCTTATTTAGTTTGTTCAGTGAGGTCAGTGAGGTCACATCTTCCTGGATGTTCTTGATGGCTGTGGATGTTTGTTGATGTCTAGACATTGAAGAAATGAGTATTTATTTTAATCTTTGCAGTCTGGGCTTATTTGACTCTATCTCTCTTGAGAAGGTTTTCCAGATAGTCAAAGGTAATTGAGTGTTGTGACCTAAGTCTTTGGTCTCTATAGCTGTATAGAGACTTGCACTGGGGTGCCCCAAGCCTGATAATGTGACTCTTGTAGACTCCTGGTGGTATCATCTTGGTAGACTTGGGTAAGAGATGGTAGAATTCCCCAGGATACCAGGCAAAGTCTTTTATTTTGTTCCCTCACTCTATACTGGGCTGCTGGAGTTGGGGGAGGTGTAACATGGACACTTTTTCATGACCACCAGCTTCAGGTCACCCAAAGCCAACTTAGTCTCACCCAAAGCCACTGGCTATTGTTGCCTGGCTACTTCTGATGTTTATTCAAAGCCCACAGGCTCATTAGTGAGCACATAGTGAATCTGTCAGGACTAGATCTTTCTCTTCAGGGCAGCAGGATGGAACCAGAAATGCCATCCAGGAACTAAAGCCTGGAAGTAGGGGCTTCAGGAGTCTGGTACTTATTTTGTTCAGTTTTTCAACTGAAATCTTAAACTCCAGAATTTCTGTGGCTGAGATAATAACCAAGTTGTAAAACAAAGTCATCTGACCTCTTCCCTTCCCTTTTCTTATGTGGAAGAAAGCTCTCCTTGAGACACACTGCTTGTGGTGGGGGGAAGGGTGACAAGCGCTGTCTTGGCCACAGCTGCTGGTGTATCATTGGGTCACTTGCACCCTAAGCCCATTGGCTCTGGGCCAGCATATCTACAGAAATCTCTGAAGGACTGTAGCCTTTGTGGCCCAAATGCATATAAATTTAGTCAGGTCACAGCTTGCCTTTTGACAGCCAGTGGTGGGGCTAGCCAGAACTCAGGTTTTGGGGCATAGGATTTTCCTCTGGCTGTGGGGATCTGAATGCTTCTTCCATGGGCACCAGCAGAATTCTGCCCTGTGGTGTGTTTCTTTGTGCCAGAGTGGCCCTGGGTTTCTGTACAAAGTCTCATAATCACTTTACTCTCCCTACCCAGGCACACAGATTCTTCCTCCATGTGGTGTGCTGGTATGGCCACAGGATGGGGGATGCATGGTGTAGGCAATACAAAATTGTCCTTTCTCCCCTCCTCTGTGCCTCTTTCCTTAATATAATGCCAAAACCAGGAGTGTGATCCCTCACCAGATTTTTGATTCTTCTGAAGGTGCTTACTTGCATGGATAGTTGTGGAATTTGGTAATTGTGCTGAGGGACAATTAATGGAATTTCTTTTTCAACCATCTTTCTCCACCCCTCCTATGAATCTGGACTTTTTTTTTTCTTTTTAATTTTCTTTTCTGTATCTTCTTGTGGGTTACTTGAAATTCTTCAGGATCCCATTTTGAATTCTAAAAAATTTCTCTACAGTGTTTTTTAATGAATTCTTTGTACCGTGTTTTTAGTGCATGCTCTAGATACCACATTTATTGCATGCCCTAGATTTGAGAACATCTATTGTTTTTTTGACTTTTTAATAAAGGGCACTCTAATTGGAGTAAAATGGCATCCCATTGTGGTTTTAATTTTTATTTCTCTGATGATTAGTGATATTGAGCCTTTTTCCTATTTTTTTGCCATTTGTATATCTTCTTTTGAATATGTCTGTTCATGTCATATTCCCTCTTTTCTTTCTTTTTAGTGGAGATCTTTGGTTGACTATTTAGAACTATATCTGTCTATGTCTATGTATATGTCTATCTATATATCACTTGTCCCAGTATATTGATAACATTTTACCAACTTGAGTGAAGTGTAGAAAAATTATTTTACATTGTATCACTTTCACATTCCCTGTTTATAACTCTCTTAATTATTTCCTATACATGTGTTTCAAAATACATCAGCCAGTATTATAACTTTTTTCCTTTAACTATCAAATATAATGAATGTCTAAAACTAAGAGAAGAAGGAAAGCCTATTGAAGTTATTCCTATTATTGTTTAACACATTTTTTTTTTCTTCTTAATGTTCTTCAGCTTCTTCTGCTAGCATTTCCTTTTTTATTTCAATAGATTTAGGGGGTGTAAGTTGAATTTCATTGTACATATTGTATAATGGTGAAATCTGCACTTTTAGTGTACTCTTCACTTGAACAGTGTATATACACCAATAAGTAATTTTTCTTCTCTCATTGTCTCCCACACTCCCCCCTGTTAAGTCTCCACTGTCCATTATACCACTGTGTGTGTCCTTGCTTAGCTCTCATTTATAAGTGATAAATGTGGCTTTTATTTTTCTGTTCCTTATTTCTTTATTTAGGATAATGGCCTCCAGTTTTATCCAAGTTGCTGCAAAAGACATTATTTTCTTCTCTCTTATGGGTAGGCAGTACTCTATGGTGTATATATGCACATTTGTTTTATTCATGCATTGGTTGATGGGCACGTAGGTTGATCCCATGTCTTTTCCTTTTTTTTTTTT